>NC_066582.1:438657602-438742465 GCF_024323335.1 Lathyrus oleraceus | reverse complement strand
TAAGTAGGTTGATAGAGAGTCCATTTAACTTAAGTTGATCCAGGCCAGAAGCAGACCTACGTCAGGATAACCTTCTTCTTTGAAAAACTTTGGTAGTGCTCTTAGATTTTCATCTAAATAAGAAATCAGAGCACAGGGAGTCATTTCCTTTTTCTTTGTGGAAAGAAAAAAGATGGTAGACTAATTGATATTTCTATCAGTTAATGAAAAAGCCCAATGCAAAAAAAAATGCACGTTGGGTCTTTAAAACAATTCAAATCATTTTGATAAGAATAGTTTGATCTGTTTTACCGAGAAGGTCTACGGTTCGAGTCCGTATAGCCCTAATATTACTACCGATACTACTCAGATTTCTATTTATTATCTCATATCTGTCATTACAAATAGATTTCTAATAATACTATATTTATTATATTAGTACTATATTGAATACGAAATACTAGTAATACTATACTAGTAGTATAAATATACTTGAAATACTTTTTGGAATAGAAAGAATGATAGAATGATATTAGTATACTCAGATACTAATTTCAATTTTATTAGAAATAATGTAAACTTAATAAAATACAAAGCATTTCGATTTAGATTAGATTAATGAATCTAAGAATTTGAAAATTTCAATTCAAATCGACTAAGAATTAATATGAATCCAGTATATTTTCCACATTCATAGGAGTACATTTATGTTTTTGCTTTATGAATATGATATTTTTTGGACATTTCTAATAATATCGATCTTGATTCCTATTTTGGCATTTCTCATTTCTGGAATTTTAGCTCCAATTAGGAAAGGGCCAGAAAAACTTTCTAGTTATGAATCTGGAATAGAACCGATGGGCGATGCTTGGTTACAATTTCAAATCCGTTATTATATGTTTGCTCTAGTTTTTGTTGTTTTTGATGTTGAAACAGTCTTTCTTTACCCATGGGCAATGAGTTTTGATGTATTGGGGGTATCCGTATTTCTAGAAGCTTTCATCTTCGTGCTTATCCTAATTGTTGGTTTAGTTTATGCATGGCGAAAGGGAGCATTAGAATGGTCTTAATTCTTGAATATTTAGACAATTAAACAAAACATTGAGACAGTTATGAATTCCATTGAGTTTCCCTTACTTGATCAAAAAACCAAAAATTCAGTTATTTCTACTACATTAAAGGATCTTTCAAATTGGTCAAGCCTATCCAGTTTATGGCTGCTTCTGTATGGTACTAGTTGTTGCTTCATTGAATTTGCTTCATTAATAGGATCGCGATTTGACTTCGATCGTTATGGACTGGTACCACGCTCTAGTCCTAGGCAGGCAAACCTCATTTTAACAGCGGGCACCGTAACTATGAAAATGGCTCCTTCTTTAGTTCGATTATATGAGCAAATACCCGAACCAAAATATGTTATTGCTATGGGAGCCTGTACAATTACAGGAGGTATGTTCAGTACCGATTCTTATAGTACTGTTCGGGGCGTGGATACGCTAATTCCTGTGGATGTCTATTTGCCAGGCTGTCCACCTAAACCGGAAGCTGTTATAGATGCTATAACAAAACTTCATAAGAAAATATCTCGAGAAATCGATGAAGATCCAATTAGTTATCAACGAGAGAATAGTCTTTTACTACCAACCACAAATTTTATGTTGGACGTAGTACTCATATCGACAATTCTAATCAAGGATTATTCTATCAACCATCATCTATTTCAGAGATGACCTTTGACACATTTTTGAATATAAAAAAGTTCAGTATCCTGTGACGAACGAAAAAGTGAATTAAATAGCATCCTTTTGTACAAAATACAATAAGAAATAGCAAGCAAGTCAATCTTAAAAATTTCATTGTAATGTAAATAAATGGTAAATACTTATACCAATCTGATAAAAAACTCGGGAGAAGTCAAAAAATGCAAGGTAATTTGTCTGTTTCGCTAGTCAAACACGGAATAGTTCATAGATCTTTGGGTTTTTATTACCAAGGAATAGAGACTTTACAAATAAAGCTCGAGGATTGGCATTCGATTGCTGTTATTTTATATGTATCTGGTTACAATTATCTACGTTCCCAATGTGCCTATGATGTAGCACCATGAGGACTATTAGCGAGTGTCTATCATCTTACGAGAATAAAGTATAGTCTAGATCAACCCGAAGAGTTATGCATAAAAGTATTTACCCCAAGGCAAAATCCGAGAATTCCTTCTCTTTTCTGGGTTTGGAAAAGTGCAGATTTTTAAGAAAGGGAATCTTATGATATGTTAGGAATCCATTATGATAATCATCCGCGTCTTAAACGTATTTTAATGCCCGAAAGTTGGATAGGATGGCCTTTGCGTAAATATTATATCACCCCCATTTTTATGAAATACAAGATGCTCACTAAATGATAAAAATAAGAAAGTAATAAGAACTTCGACAACCCCAGATATTAAAGAAATAACTGTATGGACATTTTCTTTTTCTTATAGATTAGACAGAATAATAGAGGTTTCATTCTTATCTTATTCTAGATTATGATAAATAAGAAAATTGATAAATAAAAAAGACAATAATATAGGGATTCATTGAGATTGAAAAATAGGATGGAGCAATCCTTATTTCGGACGAGCCAATAGGATGAACTGAAAAAGTTATGCATCATTAACTATGTAAGATGCACATCAGCATCAATTAGGTATCTGGCTAAGAAAAATAAAAAGTACGATTAAATACAAAGAAATGGACCAGATTTTTGGATAATGTATCTCAGATAAATTTTGACTATTCTCACCTCTGAACTCCCCTAGATTCCACTTTTTGGTCTTTCAACCAACTAATTTAACCATTTGAATATTATTTCAATTGAAATATTAACATTCGTTATTGCAGTGCACAAAAATAGAAACAAACTTGAATCATTCATTTTCAGACTTCCTTTTGATACCTAGAATATACATCTATTCATTCTTCATCTAGAAAGAGCATATCTCCGTACACCTACATAAATTATGTATGATGATTAAGACCACTAATAAATATCTATCTATTCCCCCAATTTTTGAAAAGAAATATAGGAATAGATACTCATACATAATGAGTCGCCGGGAACCAGATTTTAACTGGTGACACGAGGATTTTCAGTCCTCTGCTCTACCAGCTGAGCTATCCCGACCATTCTTGAGCACCACCCTAATTTTAAGAAATTACTTGAGTCTATGTCAACTAAATAAAAAAGGGCCATCAAAATGAGGGGATTAAATTGGCTTTTGGGGATAGAGGGACTTGAACCCTCACGATTTCTAAAGTCGACGAATTTTCCTCTTACTAAAACTTTCATTGATGTCGGTATTGACATGTAGAATGGGACTCTATCTTTATTCTCGTCTGATTAATCAGTTATTCAAAAGATCCATCAGATTATGGTGGAGTGATTGATTTGAGCAATGAATATTCAGTCATTTTTTCTTCCAGTTGTAATTGATTCTAATGTTTCCATTGTGATAGAATCAAAATAGTTACAAATAGAAGTTATAAATCTTCATTAATCAATTGAATGTTGTCAACTCCATTTGTTAGAACAGCTTCCATTGAGTCTCTGCACCTATCCTTTTTTCATTTTCACTTTCTTAACTTTTATTTGTTTTCAGAAAGAAGGATTTGGCTCAGGATTGCCCATTTTGAATTCCAGGGTTTCTCTGAATTTGAAAGTTTTCACTTGGTAAGTTTCCATACCAAGGCTCAATCCAATTAAGTCCGTAGCGTCTACCAATTTCGCCATATCCCCCATTTTTCTTTGAGATTGATATCATATCGCATTATGCTATTTTTTTCATTTTTTTGTATTATGAGTATTATGAGAATTGTATGCTGGAACTGTTGAAATTATTCGAAACCTACACTCATATTGGGTGGGGGAAAATTTCCTTCTATTTGTTTTTTCTTGATTGATTTTCTTTCATCTATATCAAATACCCATAATTTAGTCGAATCAGAAATGATTCTATTATCTCTGTATTCGCAATTCAATATACAGAGATATATACTACATATATCTCTATCTTAGATGTCTCCCCTTCTATTCTTTTTTGATAGAATTTAGAATACTCTAATATTCGATTCTTTTTTTCCTTCGAACAGACAGATACAGACCTTATAATAACAAAACAAAAATTATTAAAATCTATTTATTAATTTATAATTCGACATTTATTTAGAAATTCAATAGAAAGATCTAATTTTAATTACTTATCCAATCCAATTTCTTTTGATAATCCATCCAATTTTTTAGAATTCGAATGGATATGTATAAATCGATATGGATATATTATATGTATAAAATAAAAGACATTCTCCATACATTCCAAAACAATCCTCAAAGTTACAAAGAACCAAACATTTCAAACCATTTGCCACACACAACATGAAATCACATGACTTGAGAATACATGACCTAATACCAAACAATTTTCTTTCATTCAAACAACAAACAGTTTCATACATTACAACCCTTTCAATTCCATATCACAATTACCATTTAATATTACAGACATAATTTCAGAATTCCAACTCCAAACAATGTCAAAATTACAATTCAATCTCATAACCAATAATCGTAACAGAACTCTAATCTCCCTCCAACTGCCACTTCCTTGGTTTTTCTGATTACGTATAATTTGAAATGGCTCGTGGCCTATCATTCCTGCGTAATTCGAAACCAGACACATTGTTAATTCCAATCATTAACCAACCATTCAATTAACCTCACCATCAATGTAACTCTAACTGTCCAAACCTAAACCCTTACAACACCTACCATTCAACATTCATACCAAAATCAACATGTTGATATTCACAGAACTCCAAACAGGTCATAAGCACAACAGTTCATCATAACACGCTGTCAAAGCTGTCACCGAGCATAATTAACTAATGCTTCTAATAAATAAACTTCTCTCTTCTCCCAATTAAATGGACTTTTAACCAATTCTATCCAATAACTAATTATAAGTTTCATAATCAACCTAGCATGGCAATTCAATCTAGCAAATTGAGAAGAAGGTTGTGGCATAGATCGAAACCAAAAGAGAAAATGAAAGAAAAGATTTGAGAAGGGCATACCAGGGATTTCTCAATCGCGACGCATCAACGTCTTCATCACCGTCTTCACCGCATACCAGGGAAGTCACTGTCTACAGCTGCTTCAAACTGAGTAAGGAACTGATCGAGCCCGTCACTGCCAGTCAGAACAGGAAGTTTAACAATTTTGGTCAAGGATGTTAGACGGTGTGGCTAGTGATCGAGAGGGGGGGTGAATAGATCACCTCTTTAAAAATTTAACGGATTTAAAGTTTTATCAGAGTTTTCAAAGTTGGCGGAAAAAAATCAGTCCCGAATCGACTTCCGTCTATTCTGAACTGCTACTAGAAAACCGGACACACGAGTTTAATGCTGGATTTGAATAAGAATGACAGAAACAATCCACACCAGAATTTTAACTAATTGAATGCACTTATCATTAAAGTCTATTTCCAATGAATAAAATCTAGCTAACCGTTTTGTCAAACAGTTGGTGTGTATGTGATCAATGATAAACAGCAATGGAGTTTGATTAAAAGTTTTCTTGCCACTGCTGTCTTGCAAAAGGAACAATCACAACACACTAACTGAAATTGCGAAAACAGTTTTAAAACGTAAAGAGGAGCAAGGTAAGAATACGATACGCAGAGATTTGGTAAGGAAGTTCCCCACGTCGTCCTCGCGTGTGGGTACGTCTCCCTCTCAATTTCAAATGAAATTGAGAACTTTGATTATCAATTATTGCCGAATCCGTTGATACAAGGTTTTGATACAAAGACAGAATTCTAAATTCTAAGAACCTCTTCTTGTATGAACCTTCACTTGATCTGAGCACGATCAAGAATTTCCTGCACGAAATTGCAAACAATTCACCGGTCCACGACCTGCTTGCGAAATCCCCCGATCTCCAAACGCAACGCTGCGGCTGAATCTGTTCTGCAAACGTGACTCCCAAACCCTCAAGAACACTCCAGTTCTTGAAGGACAAACCAGTAGGTTTTTCCTAGAAACCCCCTTCAATCTTCAACTCAGCTAGATCCTTAATCGTTCCACTAAAAACCACAGCTAGATCCTTGATCGTACCACTGAATGTTATCTCGATAATCCTTTTAATCCAAAGAACAAGAATGGTTATGTGTTAATGTTCTTGAAGAAAAGTGATTGAGAAGATGAAGAAGATGAAGTCTCTTTCAGGTTTCTATATGCTCTCAAACAATTGCTCCAACGCTGCTTTTGATCTTGTGTTCAATTGTTTTCCCTCAAAGAATTCGTTAACGTTCACTGCTGTCATAACCTGTCTTATATATGCAGCAAAACAGGAACTGTTATAACACAAAACAGCTTTATGTATTGATACATAAGAGTGTGCATCGATGCATACTGTAAGATAAGTGTGTTTTTGGTGAAAAGGATTAATCATGTATCGATGCATAATTCGTATGTATTGATGCATGTGCCCTTTTCACTAGCATGTATCGATGCCTAATGCGTATGCATTGATACACAGGCTGTTTCAATTTGCCATGTATCGATGCCTAATGCGTATGCATTGATACACAGGCTGTTTCAATTGATCATGTATCGATGCAGGGATCGTATGGATCGATCCATGGAGCCTTTTGCCTTTCATGTATTGATGCATGACTCGTATGCATACTGACATAAAATGGATTTTATGTGTTATTTTAAGAGATGTGTCAATGTAGGTCTTTATGTAAAGTTATGCAACAATAGAATGGGATAAAAACACAATAAAAACACAAGTGTATCATGTAATGTAATGCACAACCAACATTTGGATGATGATCACACAATTTGCTATCATACAAATTAATTCAAAGTAAAGAATTCTCTCACAAACTCCCCCTTTTTGATGATGGCAAATTCTTGGCAGGATGTGTGATACTCCCCCTGAGTTTGTGCATATCTGCATTTTCTCCCCCTTTGTCAACATCAAAGAGAAAGAAACATGTTTATCAAGGTAGCATGGTGAAGCAGGTCATGGCAAAAATTGATAAAAAGCTATCAATCACAAAGAAGGAAGCTTCAAAGTAAAGAATCATTCACAAAGAATGACGAATAAGGGTAAAAACAGTAGAGATAAACAACAATAGAAAAGCATTTAAAGATACGAACGAGTTTAAGAGTTACATAAGCTAAACCATATATTGTGCAACAAAATAAAACTTGAGCAATATAAGATGAAATGCAGTGAGATTAAATGATGGTGGGTTAATTTGGATTGCTGCCACCATAGGACTCTTCATCATTTCTGGTAGGATCTCTGTAGCTTGGTGGAGGCGGAGGAGGAGGCATTGTGTCTGGATTTTGGCCCATGAAGGAGTATTGCCTAAATCGGTTCTGAACTTCAATGCTTCTAAAGCTGTCCATAATACCAGGATTTTCACGGCAGTCGTCCATAAAGCCGGACATTTCGTTGTAGAAAACTTGATGCCATTTAACCAAGTCTTGGTGCCAAGCGTGTTGATTCTGATACATCCATGTATGCTCATCATGCCAGTCACGATGCTCGTTGTGCCATTCAGATTGTTGAACATTCCAATACCGTGCTTCTTCATGGCGTTCTTTGTTGGCAATTTCCATCTGTTGAAGCATATGAGTGATGTCCGCAGTTGGTGTTGAGGATGAAGTACCACCGGAGAATGGAGGGGCAGTAGGTTCAGGTACATAGTTGGTAGGGGACCACCTTCGTGGCACCCAATCACCCCAACCAGCATTGGCCTCAGCTTGTGGCACATCTGTTTCAGCTGCATCCTGCATTTCTTCATCAGGCTGATCTTCAGCTACATGGATGCGTTTCGAAGGCACGTCAAAGTTGTAAATTCTGGTTTTGGATTTTCTTTCGAAGAAATAGAAACATTTGCGGTCCTTGTCCCACCGATATCCCATATGCGATAGAGTGGCAGAGTCAAACTCTTGAGCAGCAGATGGAGATAGGAGAGGAACAATAGGTATTCCAACTTTCCAAAACTTAAGAATTTTCATTATTTGAGAAGCATAACCTAGAGCCACATTCTTGGAGCTGTCTCGCACAAAAAATAGACATTTTACAAAGTAGTTTGCCCAATTTAAGAGAACCTTATTTTGCAGAATGTAGAGAAGATGTATGCTTGGCCTGTCCAACCGAGAATGTCCACTGTTTGTTGGACGCAGAATGTGTGTAATAATCCAGTGAAGAATACGCGGAGTTTGCTTGATCATACCAGACGTGACGTGTTCATCCTCACTCAACGGTCTGTCTATCTTTAGGATAGATGGAGTAAATTCCTTCATGTCAAATTCAGGATCAAAATGCAGGTCATGCCAGGACTTGACAGTCATCGACGGAGGCGGCATTTGAAATACCGTTTCCCAATCAGAGGCTTCAAAGGTATATGTTCTGACTCCGATAGAACACCGGAACAGATAGCCTCTACCAGTTTGTAAGCCAGCATAAAAGACCCGAATGAAATCCTCATGATAATCATCCTTTGTGGACAGAAATGACCCAAGTCTTTGTGCATGTAGGAGTTCAACCACCTCATTTATGTGCAGGTGAATAGCATCTGTTTATCAAAGACATGGGGTTTCATGACTAACCTTGTCTTGAAGGATTCCTCAAATTCAGCAGCAATAGCAGGATGAAGTAGGTCTAAGGCATTTGAAGAAACATCTGGTGGTTGATGAGAAGTACCGGCTGTTTCCTTTCCCTTTCCTTTTCCTTTTGATCTGGCTGGAATAGTGCGTGGAGGCATGGTGATGTGAGATTTAGGGTTTTAGAGAGAGAGTGAAGATGAGGAAGATTAGGGTTAGCCACTGGTTTTGGGGTTTTTGAGGGCAGATGAGATGAAGTCTTGAGATAGGAAGTGATAGGATTGGCTGATGTGTCGATGCATGAGAGAGAAAGAAATGCATTTAATTCAGATAGCATCAGTATGTGTCGATGCAAATGGTCATGCATCGATGCCAATTATTCATATTTGGCCTGTGTATCGATACATGCGATGGATGCATCGATGCATCCTGAACCAGTTTGTAAAAAGAAATGAACTCCAGAGTATATGTATCGTGTAACACCCCGATAAAATAAGATAATTATTTAATTTAAGTTAATATTATATTTATTAATTTAATTAAATAATTTGGAATATTATTGGATTATTATTGGAATATATATAAGTGGGAAATAAGAAAAAGAATTCCATTTTTGGTAAAGAAAAGAGTTTTACGTGAAAACAGAGAAGCGGCAGAAAAGTGGAGAAAGGGCAAAGAGGCAGAGCAAGAGGAAGGAGGTTGAAGGAGGAAGAGCTTCAAGCTTAAAGATTCGCCGGATTAATTCAGGTAAGGGGTTTATCGTCGTTTAATGGGTATTATGGGTTAATATGTAATGGGTAGTGATAAACCGTTGAATTGACCCTAATTGGATTATGAATGCTGAAAAATTGTGAGGAATAGATGATGTGAAAACTGAAATTGAACCTGTATTTGAGTGTGTTGTGATTTCCCGAACGTATAGCTTCTTACGGAATTGGAATCGGAGGTCCGGAAGTCCTCCAACGGCGGAAAATGCGGAGAATTCTGCATTCTGCTTTGTGTTAGCGCAGGAACAGCTTTCTGTCTTGCGTTAACCGGTTAACCCAGGGTGTTAACCGGTTAACACTGTTTTGAATTATGAAAATATTGTTGTTTTGTCTGCGTTAACCGGTTAACCCATGGTGTTAACCGGTTAACACTGTTGTGATTTATGAAAATTGCTGTTCTGTTTGCGTTAACCGGTTAACCCAGGGCGTTAACCGGTTAACACTGTTGAGTTTTGCCAGAAAGCGTGTTCTGTCTGCGTTAACCGGTTAACCCAGGGCGTTAACCGGTTAACACTGTTGGAAATTGGAAAAATTGATATTTTAATGTTGTGAACATAATTGGTGATTGGCCTATATCGGTGTGTGATATAGTAGGGATTAATTCCCGCTGTTTTAAGCAGTATAGGTATTAGTAGAGTGTGCTAATACTGTGATTAATTATTTGACATGATATGATGTTTTGACAAATATGTTGACGATGTGTGAAAATATGCATAATGTTGTGAATGTATATATTATGCATGTGTTTGTGAATGGACTGTTTTATGGCTTAGAGTGTGAGCATAGGTCCATTGTGGATTATCGTTGTGATGTTGCATTGCTAGGTGATTAGCATGCATAATGTGGCCTTTATGGTGGTAGCTAATTCCCATGGTGAGGAATTAGTGATGTTAGTCATTTTGGACTGTTGTTGATGTTTGCATGCTAGGTGAATTAGCGTGCATAGCATGGCCCTTGGGGTGGTAGCTAATTCCCATGGTGAGGAATTAGTGATGTGAGTCACTAGGTCTCAAATGAGTGGGACTAGTGAGCTTGGTAGCCGTACCTGGATTTGGTCGGTGAAGTTGAACTACATGTTCACGAATAGTCGGTACCGCATGCATGGAGTCTCATTGCATAATGTATGTATGGCGTATAATATGAATGGATGTATTCCAATATTATACGTGTGTTTTGTGGTTGTGTTGAGTATGTGGATGATTATGAGTTGATGTTGTCGTTGCTGAAGTTGTGATATGATTAGGGTGATGAAATGTGTTATTTACTTAACATTACATGAGATTTTATAATGCTTATTATATCGATTGAGGAACTCACCCTTACAACTATTTTTCAGGTAACGAGCAGTGATTGAGTAGAAGCTAGTGCTTGGAGTCTAGTGTAGTCTCCTTAGTGGGTCGTGCTCTGATAGATGTAACATCGGGATGGGATGTTTTAAATGTTTTATTGTTGGTTGTGAACCATTTTACATGTAATGTGTTACATGTTTTACATGATTGATGAGATTTCTATCCGCTGCGTATTATGCAAATGCTTATGTTTTGAATTAATAAAAGAGCATGACAGTTATTATGGTGAATGGTGTGAAATGATTGTGTGACACCCTTAATTGCATACTTACTCTGATTGATATGTTGTTATTTTAATTAAATATTTGGGGTATTTTAGAAGGGTGTTACATTAGTGGTATCAGAGCATAGTCGGTCGAGTCGAGTCGTAATTATTCTGTTTCCTCTGTACGGGATAGGTGTTGTGTAACCCTATCAGTACTTATTGTTTTAGCTTGTTGGGTTTTCAGAATAGAGATGGCTGGAAGAGGTAGAGATGATGCTGCGATTGCTGAGGCTCTGGGTATGCTAGCTGGAGTACTTGGAGGGAATCCGAATGTTGTGGGAATGGGAGCTGCTCGTCAACTGAGTGAGTTCCAGAAGAACAATCCTCCAATGTTCAAGGGAGCATACGATCCAGACGGCGCTCAGAAGTGGTTGAAGGAGATCGAGAGGATCTTCCGAGTGACTGAGTGTGCCGATAACCAGAAGGTCAGGTTCGGTACGCATATGCTGTCAGAGGAAGCAGATGATCGGTGGGTTGCTACCCGCACTGAGTTGGAAGCTGCTGGGAATGCTGAGATCACTTGGGCAGTGTTCAGAGAGAGATTCCTGAGGAAGTACTTTCCAGAGGATGTCAGAGGAAAGAAAGAGATAGAGTTCCTAGAATTGAAGCAGGGCAATCGGTCTGTTACTGAGTATGCTGCTAAGTTCACAGAGCTGTCGAAGTATTACACTCCCTATGATGAGGCTACTGGGGAATTTTTGAAATGTGTGAAGTTTGAGAACGGGTTACGTCCCGAGATCAAGCAGGCTATTGGGTATCAGCGGATTAGAGTGTTTTCTGACTTGGTTGACTGTTGCAGGATTTTTGAACAAGATACCAAGGCCAGAGCGGAGAGCTATCAGCAAAGGGTTGATAGGAAAGGCAAGAATCAGAATGATCGTGGGAAACCGTATGCAGCTGGCAAAGGTTTCCAGAGACAGAGTGGGGTGAAGAGGCCTAGTGGGGGAGACTCCAGTGCCCCTGCTAAGTGTTACAGATGTGGTCAGGCGGGACATCGTTTCCACGAGTGTACCAGTGTTGAGAAGAAGTGTTTCAAGTGTGGTAAAGGTGGTCATTTGGCTGCAGAGTGCCGGTTGAAGACTCTGACTTGCTTCAACTGTGGAGAGGTGGGTCATATCAGTCCACAGTGTCCTAAGCCAAAGAAGGAGAACCAGTCGGGAGGCAAGGTCTTTGCTTTATCGGGTTCTGAGACTTTTGCAGATGATCGTTTGATCCGAGGTACGTGTTATATTAATGGCTTTCCTCTTGTAGCTATTATTGACACCGGTGCTACTCATTCCTTTATATCTTTGGATTGTGCTGTGAAACTTAAATTAGAGATATCTGAGATGCATGGAAGTATGGTGATTGATACTCCTGCGAAGGGTTCAGTGACTACTACTTCCGTTTGTTTAAATTGTCCTTTGAGTATTTTTGGTAGAGACTTTGGGATGGACCTTGTGTGTCTTCCACTAGTGCAAATTGATGTTATCCTGGGTATGAACTGGTTGGTGTTTAACCGAGTTTATATCAACTGTTTTGATAAGACTGTGATATTTCCTGAGATTGAGGAAGGAAAGAGTTTGTTTCTATCAGCCAGGCAGGTGAATGAGGCAGTAGCAGATGGGGCAGAGTTGTTTATGCTGTTAGCGACTTTGGAGGCTAAAGATAAACTGGTGATTTGCGATCTAGCTGTGGTGTGTGATTTTCCTGATGTGTTTCCTGAAGAAGTGAATGAATTACCGCCAGAGCGTGAAGTTGAGTTCTCGATTGATTTGGTACCTGGTACTAGACCGATATCGATGGCTCCGTACCGTATGTCTGCTGTTGAGTTAACTGAATTGAAGAGTCAGCTGGAAGATCTGTTGGATAAGAAATTTATTCGTCCGAGTGTGTCACCGTGGGGTGCACCAGTGTTATTGGTTAAGAAGAAAGAAGGTACTATGAGGTTGTGTGTGGACTACATGCAACTGAATAAAGTGACGATCAAGAATCGGTATCCTTTGCCGAGGATTGATGATTTGATGGATCAGTTGGTTGGTGCGAGTGTGTTCAGCAAGATAGATTTGAGATCTGGGTATCATCAGATACGTGTGAAAACTGAGGATATTCAGAAGACTGCTTTCAGAACAAGGTATGGACATTATGAGTATTATGTAATGCCTTTTGGTGTGACTAATACGCCTGGAGTATTTATGGAGTATATGAATAGGATTTTCCATCCGTACCTAGATAAGTTTGTTGTGGTGTTTATTGATGACATTTTGGTGTATTCGAAATCTGAAGAAGAGCATGCTGAGCATTTGAGAGTGGTTCTAGGAGTTCTACGAGAAAAGAAGTTATTTGCTAAACTGTCTAAGTGTGAATTTTGGTTAGAAGAGGTTAGTTTTCTTGGTCATGTGATTTCAAGAAGTGGTGTTGCTGTTGATCCTTCTAAGATAGAAGCGGTATCTAAGTGGGAAGCTCCGAAGTCAGTTTCTGAGATAAGGAGTTTTCTTGGACTTGCAGGTTATTATAGGAAATTTATTGAGGGATTTTCTAAGTTGGCGTTACCGTTGACGATGTTGACTAGAAAGGGGCAAGCGTTTGTTTGGGACTCAAAATGTGAAGAAAGTTTCCAAGAGTTAAAGAGAAAGTTAACTACTGCTCCTATTCTGATATTACCGAGTTCGTCGGAACCATTTGAGGTTTACTGTGATGCTTCATTGTTGGGTTTGGGTGGTGTGTTGATGCAGAATAAGCAGGTTATAACTTATGCTTCGAGACAGTTGAGGGTTCATGAGAGGAACTATCCAACACACGATTTAGAGTTGGCAGCTGTGGTATTTGTTCTGAAGTTATGGAGGCATTACTTGTATGGGTCAAGATTTGAGGTTTTCAGTGACCATAAAAGTTTAAAGTATCTGTTTGATCAGAAAGAGCTGAATATGAGACAGAGGAGATGGCTAGAATTTCTAAAGGATTATGACTTTGGTTTGAATTACCATCCGGGTAAAGCAAACGTAGTGGCTGATGCATTGAGTCGGAAATCATTACATATGTCTATGTTAATGGTTAAGGAATTGGATTTGATTGAGCAGTTTAGAGACTTGAGTTTGGTGTGTGAGAGTACTCACAATAGTGTTAAATTGGGAATGTTGAAGTTAACGAGTGGTATTCTGGATGAGATTAGAGAGGGTCAGAAGTCCGATATGCTTTTGGTTGATAAGTTGACTTTAGTGAATCAAGGTCAAGGTGGTGAATTCAGAGTTGATGAGAATGGTGTTTTGAAAATTGGTAATCGGGTGTGTATTCCGAATGTTACCGAACTTAAGAAGAGTATTCTGGAGGAAGGACATCGTAGTGGCCTGAGTATTCATCCTGGAGCTACGAAGATGTATCATGATTTGAAAAAGTTATTTTGGTGGCCGGGAATGAAAAGAGAAATTGCTAGTTTTGTTTATTCTTGTTTGACTTGTCAGAAGTCAAAGATTGAGCATCAGAAGCCGTCTGGGCTAATGCAACCGTTGGCTATTCCAGAGTGGAAGTGGGATAGTATCAGTATGGATTTTGTTTCTGGTTTGCCGGGGACAAGTAAGAATTTTGAAGCTATTTGGGTGATTGTTGATAGATTGACGAAATCGGCTCATTTCATTCCGATCAGAATGGATTATCCGTTAGAGAGATTAGCTGAGTTGTATATTGAGAAAATTGTAAGTTTATATGGTATTCCGTCGAGTATTGTTTCGGACAGAGATCCTAGATTTACATCGAAGTTCTGGGAAGGTTTGCAGAGGGCTTTGGGAACTAAGCTGAGATTGAGTTCTGCATATCATCCGCAGACTGATGGTCAGACTGAGAGGACGATTCAGTCACTAGAGGATCTTTTGAGGGCTTGTGTTTTGGAAAAAGGAGGTGCTTGGGATTGTTATTTACCTTTGATTGAGTTTACCTACAACAACAGTTTTCATTCGAGCATTGGTATGGCACCGTTTGAAGCTTTGTATGGTAGGAGATGTCGGACACCTTTATGTTGGTATGAGTCCGGTGAGAGTGCTGTGGTTGGACCGGAGATTGTTCAACAAACTACGGAAAAGATTAAGATGATTCAGGAGAAGATGAGAATTGCTCAGAGTCGTCAGAAGAGTTATCATGACAAGAGGAGGAAGTCACTTGAGTTCCAAGAGGGAGATCATGTGTTTCTTCGTGTTACTCCGATAACTGGGTTGGTCGAGCTTTGAAGTCAAAGAAGTTGACACCTCGATTTATTGGTCCTTATCAGATTTTGGAGAGGATAGGGGAAGTAGCCTATCGTATCGCTTTACCGCCGTCGCTTGCGAATTTGCATGAGGTTTTTCATGTGTCTCAGTTGAGGAGGTACATTCATGATCCGTCGCATGTGGTCCAAGTGGATGATGTACAGGTGAGAGATAACCTGACTGTTGAAACATCACCTATGAGGATCGAGGATCGAGAGTTGAAGCAGTTGCGGGGTAAAGAGATTGCCTTGGTGAAGGTAGCTTGGGGAGGACCAGCAGGTGGCAATGTGACTTGGGAACTTGAGAGTCAGATGAAGGAGTCTTATCCGGAGTTATTCGCTTGAGGTATGTTTTCGAGGACGAAAACTCTTTTAGTGGGGGAGAGTTGTAACACCCCGATAAAATAAGATAATTATTTAATTTAAGTTAATATTATATTTATTAATTTAATTAAATAATTTAGAATATTATTGGATTATTATTGGAATATATATAAGTGGGAAATAAGAAAAAGAATTCCATTTTTGGTAAAGAAAAGAGTTTTACGTGAAAACAGAGAAGCGGCAGAAAAGTGGAGAAAGGGCAAAGAGGCAGAGCAAGAGGAAGGAGGTTGAAGGAGGAAGAGCTTCAAGCTTAAAGATTCGCCGGATTAATTCAGGTAAGGGGGGTTTATCGTCGTTTAATGGGTATTATGGGTTAATATGTAATGGGTAGTGATAAACCGTTGAATTGACCCTAATTGGATTATGAATGCTGAAAAATTGTGAGGAATAGATGATGTGAAAACTGAAATTGAACCTGTATTTGAGTGTGTTGTGATTTCCCAAACGTATAGCTTTTTACGGAATTGGAATCGGAGGTCCGGAAGTCCTCCAACGGCGGAAAATGCGGAGAATTCTGCATTCTGCTTTGTGTTAGCGCAGGAACAGCTTTCTGTCTTGCGTTAACCGGTTAACCCAGGGTGTTAACCGGTTAACACTGTTTTGAATTGTGAAAATATTGCTGTTTTGTCTGCGTTAACCGGTTACCCCAGGGTGTTAACCGGTTAACACTGTTGTGATTTATGAAAATTGTTGTTCTGTTTGCGTTAACCGGTTAACCCAGGGCGTTAACCGGTTAACACTGTTGAGTTTTGCCAGAAAGTGTGTTCTGTCTGCGTTAACCGGTTAACCCAGGGCGTTAACCGGTTAACACTATTGGAAATTGGAAAAATTGATATTTTAATGTTGTGAACATAATTGGTGATTGGCCTATATCGGTGTGTGATATAGTAGGGATTAATTCCCGTTGTTTTAAGCAGTATAGGTATTAGTAGAGTGTGCTAATACTGTGATTAATTATTTGACATGATATGATGTTTTGACAAATATGTTGACGATGTGTGAAAATATGCATAATGTTGTGAATGTATATATTATGCATGTGTTTGTGAATGGACTGTTTTATGGCTTAGAGTGTGAGCATAGGTCCATTGTGGATTATCGTTGTGATGTTGCATTGCTAGGTGATTAGCATGCATAATGTGGCCTTTATGGTGGTAGCTAATTCCCATGGTGAGGAATTAGTGATGTTAGTCATTTTGGACTGTTGTTGATGTTTGCATGCTAGGTGAATTAGCGTGCATAGCATGGCCCTTGGGGTGGTAGCTAATTCCCATGGTGAGGAATTAGTGATGTGAGTCACTAGGTCTCAAATGAGTGGGACTAGTGAGCTTGGTAGCCGTACCTGGATTTGGTCGGTGAAGTTGAACTACATGTTCACGAATAGTCGGTACCGCATGCATGGAGTCTCATTGCATAATGTATGTATGGCGTATAATATGAATGGATGTATTCCAATATTATACGTGTGTTTTGTGGTTGTGTTGAGTATGTGGATGATTATGAGTTGATGTTGTCGTTGCTGAAGTTGTGATATGATTAGGGTGATGAAATGTGTTATTTACTTAACATTACATGAGATTTTATAATGCTTATTATATCGATTGAGGAACTCACCCTTACAACTATTTTTCAGGTAACGAGCAGTGATTGAGTAGAAGTTAGTGCTTGGAGTCTAGTGTAGTCTCCTTAGTGGGTCGTGCTCTGATAGATGTAACATCGGGATGGGATGTTTTAAATGTTTTATTGTTGGTTGTGAACCATTTTACATGTAATGTGTTACATGTTTTACATGATTGATGAGATTTCTATCCGCTGCGTATTATGCAAATGCTTATGTTTTGAATTAATAAAAGAGCATGACAGTTATTATGGTGAATGGTGTGAAATGATTGTGTGACACCCTTAATTGCATACTTACTCTGATTGATATGTTGTTATTTTAATTAAATATTTGGGGTATTTTAGAAGGGTGTTACATTAGTGGTATCAGAGCATAGTCGGTCGAGTCGAGTCGTAATTATTCTGTTTCCCCTGTACGGGATAGGTGTTGTGTAACCCTATCAGTACTTATTGTTTTAGCTTGTTGGGTTTTCAGAATAGAGATGGATGGAAGAGGTAGAGATGATGCTGCGATTGCTGAGGCTCTGGGTATGCTAGCTGGAGTACTTGGAGGGAATCCGAATGTTGTGGGAATGGGAGCTGCTCGTCAACTGAGTGAGTTCCAGAAGAACAATCCTCCAATGTTCAAGGGAGCATACGATCCAGATGGCGCTCAGAAGTGGTTGAAGGAGATCGAGAGGATCTTCCGAGTGACTGAGTGTGCCGATAACCAGAAGGTCAGGTTCGGTACGCATATGCTGTCAGAGGAAGCAGATGATCGGTGGGTTGCTACCCGCACTGAGTTGGAAGCTGCTGGGAATGCTGAGATCACTTGGGCAGTGTTCAGAGAGAGATTCCTGAGGAAGTACTTTCCAGAGGATGTCAGAGGAAAGAAAGAGATAGAGTTCCTAGAATTGAAGCAGGGCAATCGGTCTGTTACTGAGTATGCTGCTAAGTTCACAGAGCTGTCGAAGTATTACACTCCCTATGATGAGGCTACTGGGGAATTTTCGAAATGTGTGAAGTTTGAGAACGGGTTACGTCCCGAGATCAAGCAGGCTATTGGGTATCAGCGGATTAGAGTGTTTTCTGACTTGGTTGACTGTTGCAGGATTTTTGAACAAGATACCAAGGCCAGAGCGGAGAGCTATCAGCAAAGGGTTGATAGGAAAGGCAAGAATCAGAATGATCGTGGGAAACCGTATGCAGCTGGCAAAGGTTTCCAGAGACAGAGTGGGGTGAAGAGGCCTAGTGGGGGAGACTTCAGTGCCCCTGCTAAGTGTTACAGATGTGGTCAGGCGGGACATCGTTTCCACGAGTGTACCAGTGTTGAGAAGAAGTGTTTCAAGTGTGGTAAAGGTGGTCATTTGGCTGCAGAGTGCCGGTTGAAGACTCTGACTTGCTTCAACTGTGGAGAGGTGGGTCATATCAGTCCACAATGTCCTAAGCCAAAGAAGGAGAACCAGTCGGGAGGCAAGGTCTTTGCTTTATCGGGTTCTGAGACTTTTGCAGATGATCATTTGATCCGAGGTACGTGTTATATTAATGGCTTTCCTCAAGAAGGATTCATAAGTCAGATTTTTAATGTGCAAACAATATAGGCAAGGAATATATGCAATCAAATTTATATCAACTAGAGTAAGAACATTTGTTCTAACATACACAACCACTTAGCAGTAAGAAAATTGTAGAAAGGATTGATATTACCTCTGTTGGCGTAATCTTGTGATGGATAATTGACATCTAAAACAACTCTTATCAACCATGGTGAGGCATAATATAATTGAGAGGTAACATGCTTAAGACATCAAATGAGAAAGATCTAATATCCCTAATTCGCGACGAATGTTGAAGAAGGGTTCCGTTGCCAAAGGTTTAGTGAAAATATCAGCAAGCTGATTTTTGGAGTCAACGTGCTCAAATACAACGTCTTCTTTTTCAACATGGTCACGAAGGAAATGATGTCTAATCTCTATGTGTTTAGTGCGTGAGTGTAAAACAGGGTTTTTAGTAAGGTTTATGGCACTAGTGTTGTCACATTTGATAGGAATACGTTTGAGTTGAATGTTGAAGTCTTGTAGTTGCTGTTTCAGCCATAAAATCTGAGCGCAGCAACTACCGGCTGCAATGTATTCTGCCTCTGCAGTTGACAAAGCCACAGAAACCTGCTTTTTGCTATGCCAACTGACCAAGGAATTTGAAAACAGGTGACATGTACCACTTGTGCTTTTCCTATCTGATTTGCAGCCAACAAAATCAGAATCGGAGTACCCTACTAAACTACAATCACTTCCTTTGGAATACCAAAGCCCATATTTAGGTGTTCCGTGAAGATATCTAAATATGCGCTTCACCGCTTTTAGGTGCGATTCCTTAGGATTTGATTGATAGCGTGCACACATACAAACACTAAACATGATGTCAGGTCTAGAAGCAGAAAGATACAAGAGAGATCCAATCATACCTCTGAATCTTTTGACATCTACACACTTACCATGCTCATCCTTATCTAGATTTCCGTTGGTAGGCATTGAGGTGTCAATCGATTTTGAGTCATTCATTCCAAAGCGCTTGAGTAGTTCTCTGCAGTATTTTGTTTGACATACTGCTGTACCCTCATCAAGTTGCTTTATTTGCAGTCCTAGGAAGTAGTTCAGCTCCCCCATTAGACTCATCTCAAATTCACCCTGCATAACCTTAGAAAATTCTTCGACCAAGTGTATGTTAGTTGAACCAAATATGATATCGTCGACATAAACTTGAACTAAAAGAATGTGCTTCCCTTTGTGTTTAATAAAGAGAGTATTGTCCACTTTACCTCTTGAATATCCATGATCAATTAGGAATTTGCTAAGCCTTTCATACCAAACCCGAGGGGCTTGTTTAAGACCATACAAAGCTCGTTTTAATTTGTAAACATGATCTGGATTTTCAGCATTTTCAAAACCAGGAGGTTGTGAAACATATACTTCTTCATTTATGACACCATTAAGAAAGGCACTCTTTACGTCCATTTGGTAAAGCTTAAAATCCTTAGAACACGCATAGGCAAGCAAAAGACGTATAGCTTCAAGGCGAGCAACTGGAGCATAAGTTTCCTCATAGTCTATGCCCTCCTCTTGGTTATACCCTTGTGCTACTAAACGTGCCTTGTTCCTAGTAATCACTCCATTTTCATCAAGCTTGTTTCTAAAAACCCACTTAGTGCCTATGATATGATGATCTCGCGGACGAGGGACAAGTTCCCAAACGTCATTTCTTTTAAATTGATTAAGCTCTTCTTGCATGGCCATTAGCCAAAATTCATCAATCAAGGCCTCTTTGGCATTCTTAGGTTCTACTTGTGAAACAAACGCGAAGTGAGAACAAAAATTACTTATCTTAGAACGAGTCATTACTCCCTTTGAAATGTCTCCCAAGATGTTGTCAATGGGATGGTCTTTTGAGGATCTCCAAGCTGTTGGAAGATCATTCACTTCAGCTGTCTTTTCTTCCTCAATTTCTTCATGACTAGTATCTTCCTCCTTCTCATGGGCAGCTGTTTTGGACTGATCAGTTTCCTCAACAGCTTCCTTGAGTATGTCTTCTGTAGATACATCTGCGTCATCAAAAGAAATACCTTTTCCGACATTTTTCGGATAAGACTCATCAAAAGAAACATGAACAGATTCTTCAACAGTAAGTAAACGCTTATTATACACTCTATATGCTTTACTTGACAGTGAGTAACCAAGAAAGATACCTTCATCCGCTTTTGCATCAAACTTCCCAATGTTTTCCTTACCGTTATTCAAAACAAAACATTTACAACCGAATACGTGAAGATGTGACAAGTTTGGTTTTCTTCCTTTCAAAAGTTCATAAGGAGTTTTATTTAAAATAGGGCGAATTAAGATTCTGTTTAGAACATAACAGGCTGTGCTGACAGCATCAGCCCAAAAGTATTTTGGTAATCCACCCTCATTAAGCATTGTTCTTGCCAACTCCTCTAAAACACGATTTTTACGCTCCACAACGCCATTTTGTTGTGGAGTGCGAGGGGCTGAAAAGTTATGCTCAATACCATACTTGTCACAAAAATTCTCAAAGTGATAATTTTGAAACTCACCACCATGATCGCTACGAATTGTAACTATTTTGGAATTCATTTTGTTTTGGGACAGATTTGCAAAATTTTTAAAAGCAGAAAAAGTTTCATCTTTGCTATGAAGGAATATAGTCCAAGTGAATCTAGAGTAGTCATCAACTATTACAAAGCCATAGTAATTTCCACCTAGGCTCTTTGTCCTAGAAGGTCCAAAGAGGTCTATATGGAGAAGCTCAAGGGGTCGTGAAGTTGAAATTACATTTTTAGATTTAAAAGACACCCTCGTTTGCTTTCCCATTTGGCACGCGTCACATAGGTGGTCTTTTGAAAATTTTAATTTTGGTAGACCGACTACTAGATCCTTAGATACAACCTTATTTAGCAAATCGAAGTTAACATGCGCTAAACGTCTATGCCAAAGCCAAGAATCATCATTCAAGGTGACTAGACATTTAGTACTTGTTAAAGGTACATCAAACAGGTCAAGCATATAGATATTGTTTACTCTTACACCTTTAAACACAATGTTCTGTTCAGCATGTTCAATTATGCAGCAAGTTTTTGTAAACGACACTTTATATCCCATGTCGCATAGTTGACTTATGCTTAACAAATTGTGTTTAAGTCCCTCAACTAAATGGACATTTGAAATAGTAGTGGTGGAGGGATTACCTACACTACCTTTGCCGAGTATAGCTCCTTTGTTGTTGTCTCCATAAGTAACATATCCCTTCTTCTTTGCCTTGAAGTCTATAAAAAGCGATATGTCACCGGTCATGTGCCTCGAACAGCCGCTGTCAAGAAACCACCTTCTGTCTGCGGAGGCAAGGCACTCATCCTACAACATCAAAAGAGAGAAGTTGGTACCCAATTTTCATTGGGTCCAAGTGGGTAAGTGCTAACATGGTTGCCTTTTGGCTTCCATTGATAAATACCTTTAGGGACAAGAAATCTCCTAAACTTGCATTTCTCAATGGTATGGCCAGCATGACAACAATAATGACATAAACCATGATGATGTGTTTGTTGTTTCTTGTTCATTGAATCCTTTAGAATAAAAGAGTATTTTGCATATGGAGGATTCAATGACTTCTTAAACAACCTAGAGTCAACGACATAAGTAACTTTAGGTTGTAGCGCCTTCTTTAATTTGACCTTAAGAGTGTTTACCTCTTTTTGCCAAATATAACAAGCGTCACAATACCTAACCCTACTACATCCATCAATGTCAATATTTTTTGAATTTTCTGCAATACTAGCTTTCAACGCTTCTAAATCAATTTCAGCTTTGTTTACTTTACCTTCCAAAAATGAAAAAATATGTTTGTCGGAAGATAGTCTCTTAAAAGCATCTACAGCTTCGTTATGCAGTTTTTCAAAAGCTATTTTTAGTTCCGAAAAAGACATAGAGGAGAAATTATTGTAATAGGCTTGTTTTACCTTTTTGTCATTGTTTTTCTTCTTGTGGTAGGGCAGATTTCTTGTGTGAGCCATAAGGCACAAATTTGCGGCTTCATCACCATCACTTGAGCTTTGTGTGCTTGATGAATCACTATCACTTTCCCATGCAATGTACGCTCTTCTTTGTTTGCTGTACCCTTTTGGTGAATCTTTTCGTTGATCCTTATACTTCATAGGGCAGTCCGTTTTATAATGTCCAGATTTACCACAATTAAAACAGGATCCTCTTCCTCTACTCTTCTTGTTCTCTTCTTGTTTCGAATTTGTAGATTGTCTTCGAAACTTTATGAGATTTTTGTCGGAATGCTTGACTCCATTCTTTCGAATGAATCTATTATATCTCCTTACAAACAGTCCCATTTCCTCATCATCCGAGTCTTTGTCACTACTTGAATCATTGTCGCTTTGCTCTTTTCGTGAGGACTTAGAGCTAGAGGCCACAAGAGCTATTGGCTTCTTCTCTCCCTCTTTGTCTCTTTTCTTCTCCTTTTCCTTCTTACTTTTGTTCTCATATTTTTCAAGACTTTCCAATGCTTGCTGATGTTCTTCCAGCTTTCCAAACAAAGTTGTAATCGTAAGTCTTGTTAGATCGTTGGCTTCCTTGATTGCTGTTACTTTAGGTTGCCACTCCCTGCTAAGACACCTGAGAATTTTATTAGTAGCAATTTCATTGGAAATAGGTTTTCCAAGCGCATTCAATCGGATAGTTAGATGAGTAAATCTCTTTTGCATGTCGAAGATGGATTCTCCTTGTTTCATGCGAAAGAGCTCAAACTCTTGATTGAGTGTGTTAATGCGGGACTATTTTACTTCAGTAGTACCCTTATGGGCAACTTCTAAAGCATCCCACATTTCTTTAGCTGTCGTGCAATGGGATACTCGATAATACTCATCAACACCAAGTGCTGAAATTAACATGTTTCGAGCTCTCCAATCACACGACCACTTTTTCTCATCTTTCTCATTCCAATCATCTTCTGGTTTAGGTACTATGGCGCCAGCTGCATTAGTCATAGTAATTTGAAATGGACCGTTTTCAATGGCAGCCCATACTAGCCTATCCACAGAATTTATATGAACTCGCATGCAGTCTTTCCAGTAGCCGTAATTTTCACCGTTGAAAATAGGCGCTCTATTATACGCCCCCTTTGGTTCAGAATCCATACTGTTACAGGCAGCCACGAGCACCAGCGAACCGGCGCTCTGATACCACTTGTTAGACGGTGTGGCTAGTGATCGAGAGGGGGGGGGGTGAATAGATCACCTCTTTAAAAATTTAACGGATTTAAAGTTTTATCAGAGTTTTCAAAGTTGGCGGAAAAAAATCAGTCCCGAATCGACTTCCGTCTATTCTGAACTGCTACTAGAAAACCGGACACACGAGTTTAATGCTGGATTTGAATAAGAATGACAGAAACAATCCACACCAGAATTTTAACTAATTGAATGCACTTATCATTAAAGTCTATTTCCAATGAATAAAATCTAGCTAATCGTTTTGTCAAACAGTTGGTGTGTATGTGATCAATGATAAACAGCAATGGAGTTTGATTAAAAGTTTTCTTGCCACTGCTGTCTTGCAAAAGGAACAATCACAACACACTAACTGAAATTGCGAAAACAGTTTTAAAACGTAAAGAGGAGCAAGGTAAGAATACGATACGCAGAGATTTGGTAAGGAAGTTCCCCACGTCGTCCTCGCGTGTGGGTACGTCTCCCTCTCAATTTCAAATGAAATTGAGAACTTTGATTATCAATTATTGCCGAATCCGTTGATACAAGGTTTTGATACAAAGATAAAATTCTAAATTCTAAGAACCTCTTCTTGTATGAACCTTCACTTGATCTGAGCACGATCAAGAATTTCCTGCACGAAATTGCAAACAATTCACCGGTTCCACGACCTGCTTGCGAAATCCCCCGATCTCCAAACGCAACGCTGCGGCTGAATCTGTTCTGCAAACGTGACTCCCAAACCCTCAAGAACACTCCAGTTCTTGAAGGACAAACCAGTAGGTTTTTCCTAGAAACCCCCTTCAATCTTCAACTCAGCTAGATCCTTGATCGTTCCACTGAAAACCACAGCTAGATCCTTGATCGTACCACTGAACGTTATCTCGATAATCCTTTTAGTCCAAAGAACAAGAATGGTTATGTGTTAATGTTCTTGAAGAAAAGTGATTGAGAAGATGAAGAAGATGAAGTCTCTTTCAGGTTTCTATATGCTCTCAAACAATTGCTCCAACGCTGCTTTTGATCTTGTGTTCAATTGTTTTCCCTCAAAGAATTCGTTAACGTTCACTGCTGTCATAACCTGTCTCATATATGCAGCAAAATAGGAACTGTTATAACACAAAACAGCTTTATGTATTGATACATAAGAGTGTGCATCGATGCATACTGTAAGATAAGTGTGTTTTTGGTGAAAAGGATTAATCATGTATCGATGCATAATTCGTATGTATTGATGCATGTGCCCTTTTCACTAGCATGTATCGATGCCTAATGCGTATGCATTGATACACAGGCTGTTTCAATTTGCCATGTATCGATGCCTAATGCGTATGCATTGATACACAGGTTGTTTCAATTGATCATGTATCGATGCAGGGATCGTATGGATCGATCCATGGAGCCTTTTGCCTTTCATGTATTGATGCATGACTCGTATGCATACTGACATAAAATGGATTTTATGTGTTATTTTAAGTTATGCAACAATAGAATGGGATAAAAACACAATAAAAACACAAGTGTATCATGTAATGTAATGCACAACCAACATTTGGATGATGATCACACAATTTGCTATCATACAAAATTAATTCAAAGTAAAGAATTCTCTCACAAAGGATGATATTAGAGACTTCTCTTTCTGTAGTAGAAGCAGCAAACTCAAAGTAGTCCGAAGGCCTTTTACAAGAAACCGAAACACTTTCACCCTCTTTTTCAATATTTTCTTTGCCAATAAAGGAAGTAAGATAGAGCTTGATACTTTAAGGCTAGACTTGGTCCAGCCAAGTAATAGTTCCAAATCTGGAAGCTTGCAAAGATGTTGTGCAATATGAAACACAACTTCAGGTAAAGTTATTAAATGATCTACCACCTCAAGCCTATTATTAATTCCTTCAGCATCTTTCAGTGGACAGCAAATCCAGTTCCTAAGAATTGCTGCCGAGTCTTCCTTTGCTTTGGCAGATCCCGACTCCAAAATTTGAACAAGTGGAGGTATACCAACAACAGCAGTAATGGCCCATTTACTTTCAACATTTTCATCAGACAATAAACAGAGCAAGGCAATAGAACATTCTTGTTGCTGTTTTGATGAAAGTCCCAGAAGTGATATCAATTGCTGAACTCCTTCACGGCCTTGAAGCGCACGCCATAGAATGCATTCACTTTTGCATAATGTCAACAGAGCTTTTATAAGCTCATCTTGCACTTCATTGGCAGCCACAATTATCAAACCAACAAGCAAAAGTTTTGCATCGGAATTTGCTATTTAGTTGCGAGTACGGAATTACCGTATAAACCAGCAAGAGCTTCGATGGTCCATTCTAGCACAAGGAAAGGCAAGCGAGGTTTGAATTGTTTGAGTAATGTATCTTCAACCACCAAAGGATCTGACGGTTTGGTAGATTCAGCGAGCTGATGCTATAGCTCCTAAAGTGTCGGCAATTTGTGTAGGAGAAGAGCATGACTCGAGGCTTTGACCGAGGCTAGATATGACATAAGACAAACCACCTAAAATATTTGCTAAAGCGCACATAGCATTCTCTTGTAATGCTTGAGCACACTCACCCTGCATGAATTCTTTTGAGGGAGCTATGGTAGCATTGATCAGAGCCGGGATGCCATAAAGCATTTCACTAACAAAGCTCCAGTTAGGACCATACTCATGAACAACTGCACATAATATTGCATCCTCCTCCGTATCAAAGTCTTCATGGATCCGTCATGCGTTGGTTGGAAATTGAAGCATTGAAAAGCAGGCCTATTAAAAAGGTGGTCAGTTGGATGCGAACGTTGCATAAAATCATCAACAGGAACAGGAAGCTGGAACTGAGTTTCAATTCCGTAACCGGCCGCTCTCATTTCCGAACAATCAAGACTAGTCATTGATTTAGGCAAAAGTTTGAACCCTAAAGAACACCTCCCATACATGTTAACCTCCCTATTGATCTCAGTTTTGTGCAATGCAGGGTTAACATATCCTGCTGTTGTTTGATAAAGAGCAAACCCAGGATAAACAATAGCCTGTTGAGGCCCCAAATCAACATCCACAAGAATCCACCGACCTTGATAGTCTTTAACATGTAAACCCGCTCTGTCAGACTTAACAAGAGATATCAAGCTTTTATCAACTTGATGATCACGATCAGGATACATAAGAAATTGACCATCCTCTTGAGTTGCCGCTATATTATGATGTTGTGGCCCTTGAAACGAAGGCCTATCATGACAGCAAACAGACAAAACTGAAGATGAAATTTCCCGATTTCTCAAGGGAATGTTATCCAATATTCCTACAAACGGAGAACTGCGTAAATTCAAATGGAAGCTAATTGCCTCCAGAATATCCTTTGCCGCTTTTTCCAAATAAAGAAAACATATCGGACAAACCAGTCGGAGGTAACTCAATCGAGTTATTCGGTTCCGAATGAGTTAAACCTGGTCTATAATCATATGTTTCTTGCCACAAATGAGGATCTGCATAGTAACCAGAAGTTTTGCATCCCGGCTTTCATATACAAGAGGCTCCTCATCTTCGTCAATTTCGGCTTCCAACTCCTCCTTATACCTTTCAATGCGATCCAATTCCCATTCAGTATCCTCAATCCTGACTTCAGATTCCAAGGTTGCTTTATCTAAAATTGGATCCCACAACTCTAGAAAATGAATGGCATATCGGTCAATAGGGCGTAGCTCACTCTCAAATGCTGATAACGTCTGTCCAGCTGCAGCTACAGCTTCTGCCATCTGGTTCACATCTGCCAGCATGTCAACATCATCTTCTTTGGCATTTTGTCATCAACTTCGATTCCAAGAGAAACTCCTGTCTCATAGCACCAGCAGCGAGCAACATTCCGGCGTAAGTTTGACAGAAAGAGCATAGGCCATCAAAACAGGACAATCTTCACCAACATTAAAGCGTTTGAATTGTCTCATATGATTCTGCTGTGTTTCAGGGGTTATGCTTCGAAGAAATGAAACATAATTAATAGCATGAAGATGGCAAAGGTCCCTGTCTCTAGCAGGAAAAGGCTTGTTATAAATTCACTGCTGGAT
Organism: Lathyrus oleraceus; assembly: GCF_024323335.1. Classification (NCBI taxonomy): domain Eukaryota; kingdom Viridiplantae; phylum Streptophyta; class Magnoliopsida; order Fabales; family Fabaceae; genus Lathyrus; species Lathyrus oleraceus. The sequence goes on along the minus strand of NC_066582.1, from coordinate 438,714,406 downwards.
GTTGCAAGCAAAGATGTATCAATGGAAGCACCCAGCCGACCAGAATTCCAAGTACCAGATACTGATTTGGATAGGGGAATGCTTGATGAAGTTGCAGGAAGTAAAGGATCAGGCATAAGGATTGAAGCTTCAACAGAATCTCCCACAAGAGCGGTCTCAGCAGTGCAATTCCTTTCATCGACAATAACTGGTTTTTATCTTTGCCAACATAAGCTTGTAACAGCCTTTGAACTACCATAAATGTGAAGAACGCCAACAAGTTGTGGTTTTCCACGGACATCATAGAAAGCCACATGTCCACTGCTAGTTCCAGCAGGCAGCACCCAACCATCATCTTTGAAGGCTACAGAAGAAAAAAAGGAGCTTCACAAGATATGCAAGATGTTGTTCTTCTAGATCCAGAGTCATAAGTGTATAATTTCTTATCAAGGCCAACACTAGCAATGATCTTATCGTTGGATGGAGAGAAGCTAATGCCAGCAGTTGGTGCTGAATGCTGCTCCATCCATGAAAGCTTAAGGTTGCGTCCAGTTGTATCCCACATGTGTACTGTCCCATCATCCCCAACTGCCACAAGAAGACAACGACTAACCCGAGAATAATCAAGAACTCTCAACATCTGTTGATTGGGATCTTTAGAGTTCAATTGTCCTGCTGCCAATACTCTACTGTTCTGTCAAAATCAACTGGGCTCACCATTTTCTGCCAAACCAACAAACTGTCCACTAGTATTGACCGAAAATAGCAAAAATATGGGACAGTCACCAGGCTTCTCCTTGGCTTCCTGATATGTTGCATCTAGCTTCTTGTTGCCATTAGGGGTGCTTGTCCACACATTATATTTCATGCTTTTATGAATATCATCCTCACTATAAGATTTGACATAAAACATTGCATCCGAAGAACTCTCGGATAAATCTTCCGGTTGTAATGTTGCTTGTTGGGAACTGGATGCACTTCTTTATCATCATCACTCTTGTCAGGAAGGTCCTGACCCTTGAGCAATAATGTGACAGGTCCAAGACTTTTGACAGTTTCCTCATCAGAACCGTTGGAACCTCTTGGTTTGGATCGAATATGAAACCGATACTGGAAATTCATTACTTCTGCTTCTCAAAGCGATCCAGGTTGTGGCAGGATTTTTGTGGAATTGCATGATGGCTGTTGGAAGCCGATTGATTCTGGAGAGGGTTCTGATGCTCCATTGGCATCATTGGATGTACGTGGAATCAAGGAGTCCCACTTGCATATGATGTTACAAAGAATTGAGATATCCTTCAAAGAATCTATTAGAAGAAATGTCCAAAATGAAGTGAAGAGGCAAAATGGAGACACTGTCGAAAAACTCAAGATAGAAGTAGTTGAAATAGCCACAGACCAAGATTGTGGTACTGATATTTACTGTCCTACTTCTGTCTTAGGAAGGAAACTTCAACTTCCTTGTCCATCAAAATTTGTTCTGCTAACTCAGTTTCTACCAATCTGCCAGAAGAAATTCAGCTTGAGACTCGGTGTCTTCTACTTGATACTGTTTGATATTTTTGATGTGAACTGAATATGAGTCCTTGACAGATATCATCACAAAGCACAACGGACACCTTTTCCAATAGTCTGCACCTTGGAGCACGAGAGTCTCCACTGTCCATATCAGACAATCTTGAAGCATCAGCTCTCCTCCTAAAAGAGGTTACCATGGAGTCAACTTTTACAGCAATGTCCACTTGACTCTCCGAATTTATGACAACGGCAATGCTGGAAAAATGCCTATGTCATCAACTGAAGTAGGTGGTTGTTCTTGGTTTCTTCCTAATGAATTGCTACGGAAATATGCCTCGACCAACCTTTCGGCAGAAGTCAATACTGATGAGAGACTAGAAAGTATTGCTCTATGTGATTGTGATCTTCGAAGCAAAAGAAATTGCACCTTGTAGCACCTCAAATTTGCACCCTACCTTTTGTACATTCATTTTCATATTAGGTCATTAACATAACATAGTCCATTGCATAACATTGCATTGTCCTTTGCCCAAGTGCAAGCCCACTGACAAGATTAGGTCAACTGGTCAGGAGATTTAGTTGAGCAAGCAAGCATGTGCTATTTTCATTGGAACAAAGCCCTAGGGTGGATTTATCAAGTTCATATGGTCTATGGATCATTGTGAAGTGATTTGGCCAAAGATTGGATGATCAAAGCTCAACAGTCAAGCTGAATCTCTTCAGAAACCCTAGAAAGTCAACTGTGGTCAACTGTGCCTGATTTTATGGATTGGAAGGTGTGAGATGGTTTGAAAGGCCTCATTCATGTCCATATAAGTCTCATTTGACATATCAAAGACCAAGGTTGAATATTTGGAGGTCAGACAAGAAGTTTCCAAAAATAGCAGGTGACCTGTAATTTCAACTGCCCAAAATGGAAAGTTTTTCTCCCCAAAATAACTTCATCATACAAGCTTAAAATGGAATTTTGTCCAACATGAAAGTTTAAGATCTTGATCTCACCATTCCAAAAAGTCCAAGAACTTGAAATTCCCATGTGTGGTTGGCAAGATATGGTCCAGTCATTTTCCAAAAATGCCCAAAATCAAAGTGCCATAACTTTCACATGGAGTGGCCAAATTGGATGGTTTTTCTTTGAGCAAATCACATTTGATGTGTACTTTCATAATCCATCATCACATTTTGCCAAAAGCATTCACACAAAAAGGCCATTTTTCAAGTGCAACCATTAAAAAACCAAGGGCAAAATGGTCCAAATATCAAAATACTTGGAATTTTCACATGGGACTTTTTTCAACACATCACATATGCCATTTAGAGTTTGTGTGAACCAAGTTTGGACAGAAAAATCAGCTGCATCATGAAAGGGCATTTTGGTCAAAGCTTGAAAATGCATATTACACTAATCTTTTCCATTTTGCTAATTGGGATTAATTTTGTGATTAAGCCTTGGTATAAATAGATAATTGCAACTGTTTTGCAGAAGCACTAATCACTTTTTTCAGATCCATCACAAAAAAACTCAAAATTCTCTCACTTTCTCTCCATTTTCACATAAGCATTTTTGATTAATTCTTCACTAATTCACCATTGTTCTTGCAAGTTTTTGTTTGAATCTTCATTTGTAGGTAATGTTGAAGTTCTGTTGAAGGATTTTGAAGCAAGAACCGTGCAAATTCGCAACTGTCCAAACCTTGAGCTTCAATGGCAACTGGTGGATTTCATTGATTCGTGCACCTTTGAGCTAAGAGTTCTTCACCGATCACCTTCCTAATCTTCATTCTTCATCTGTTTTCAAGAATTGAGGCCAAAAACACGCTGAACCGCGAGCTGCATCATCAAGAGGTGAGTTTTCAATTTCCTTAATTCTTGAAATCAAGATATGGCTTAGATAGTGCGTTGAACGTAGGTTAATTTGATGTTTGAATCGAGCATTTTCATGGAGTATTCATGTAGATATTGTAGATTTAAGTTTGTGTAACAAAACTTCTTTCGATCGGATCTTTATGCACGTTAACCTTTAGACCAAACCATTGCCATAATCGTGACCTACGCTGAGAGACGGAGAGAACGGTATAGAGTTTGCGTGTTTTGGTGAAGGATTGCTCGTAACCGCATCTGAAGGTGATGAAGACGACGAACACGGACGAACACGAAGCAATTCTGGAAAAAAATCCGTGTTTGATCCTGAGATTTCGCCTGGCCATTTGAACTCGTGTTTGCCGCCAGATTCCACCAGTGAGAAGCTGCCACCGCATTAATGTGCTACTGTGCGTTTTAGGCTTGGCTGGAGAGAATTACGGTTATGCCATTCAGAGATAATTAAATCCACTTAATTCATTAATAAAAATTTCATTATTCAATTAACTTCAAAAAATCAAAACAAATCCATTTCTAATCCAAAATTAGTGGGAGTTTTTTTGTTAGATTCATAATTTTCTCTAGAATTTTATAGGTATGATAACTCAAGTTGTGCATGGAGATTTTCTGACTTTGCCTATGGATCTTTGACTTGTGTGCATTTTTTATATGTTTCACCATTTTTAACATGAAATACTCATACATTGTCCAAATTAGATGAAATTTCACATGCTAATTCTTGACTCCTTGCTGGTTATTTTGACGTATAGTTTGTGAATTTTGGATCTCTGGTTTGGTAGATATGATGTGTGCAAGTTGAGTGTGAAAAATTTGTGTCACACTAGGTTAGGTCAATTTCATGGATTTATTTGACATGCCTAGGCTTTTCCAATTGATCTCAAATTTTGCATGCTGTGTCTTGTATATGTCTAGTTCCACCATGAAGTTTTGCATGAATTGTTGATTCGTTTTCCATTTAATTGAGATTTTTGATTGCTGTTTAGCATTTTTTGGTCTTTGCTTGACTACTTGACTTCCATGTCTCATGAAATGCTCATACTATATCATATGAATGTGAAATTTGATGGAGTGATTCATAACATGTTCATTGTTAATTTGGATTTGGTCCCATTCATTTCTTAATTGTTCTCACTGTTTTATGATTGATGAATGTTGGTGCTTGTTTTGCTACCATGTGTTGACTTGTATAAATGTGTCTGGACTTCTTGATTTTCATTGACCTACTTCCTTTTGTCCAATTGAGCTGAAAATTGACATGCTATGCCTTGAATGTGTCCTGTTTAGGTGTGAATTTTTGTGGAATTAATTGAATTGTTTTGGTATGCTTTTGGTTGAGATAGTTCTGTTTGGTTATTTGGAGTTGCAAATTACATGATTGATGTTAAATTGTGCATGAAATGATAATGGTGATTGATATGAGCATGGGACCAATTGCATTTGTTTCTAATTTGTTTGAATGTGATTTTGGATAAATTTCACTTGCTGTTTTGATTTTTTTCCCCTTTGGACCCTAGGCTTGGCCTAGTGGTCTAGTTTCTCACATTTGGTTTGGATTTTCAGGTTGAAATGCAAAAGGCTTAAGGGAAAAATGCAAGTTGATTAAATTGAGTTTTGTTTGATGTTGTGAACTAACATTGGCTTTGTGTTGTAGGTTTGATGCTTGAGCTTGAGCTCATGGCTTGCACTTATGTGCATTAACTTGTGTTGTCTATATAGATTGACTTTTGCCGTTTACTGTTGGTTTGTCTGAGTACTGATGATGCTTGATTGATTTCAGGTACATTTAGTCGCTTACAGTTCTTTAAGAACTTGCTTGCTGCTGCTTGGTTGTGTAAACCAGTTGAGGTAGACTCTCTTGTCTTCATGTGGTCTGGAAGACCTGGCTTGTTATTTAGCCAGGCAACTGTCTGAAGTCCTCCTTAAGAGGCGATGATTGTGATTGTTTACTTTTGTGCCAAGCAGGTAAAGACCTCTATGAGGCAATTGGCGGAATCCAAGGGATATGCAATCTATCCCCCGCTATTCTGTTGAGTCGTCCCTCTGCTCACACCCCTGTGTTGATGCATTGGGACACAAACCCAAGATCTTGTGCTGTTGCACAATCGAGTCAGAGTCTTGAGCGTAGAAGGGTCTCTCCATTCTGGACCCACGCTCCTTTGTCTGAAGCTCTCCCTGACCAGGGATAAGAGCTGTGAAGTCTCATCTTCACTCACCTTTCATCAGCTTCACCTTAGCCCCTCAATGGCAAGGTTAAGAGCTAACCTTACCCCGATACAGAGGCTTGTTTGTTGAGGTTGATATGACCCCTCGACTAAAGCCTAGCCTTGATGTTTGAGCCCCCTTGTTGGTGTGTTTATTTCATGTTGTATATGTTTGTGTGGTGTGATTGTATCCCCTAGGTTTGCTAGACTCCGCGTAGTCTCGTTTGCATGTCAATTAAGGTAGCACGGTTCCTTCGTATAGGACTTCCTTTCTTGCTTGAGCTTTCCTAAAACACAAACAAACATTATCCCCTCTTAAGGATACGTCAACTCCTTCTACTACAGGTGAGTAAGTCTCCAAAGGTCGAGCATCCGGTAGATTGCGTAGTGACGTTGTCCACTTAAAAAACACAAACCAACAGGAATAGTTTAGCTGAACTACGGCAACTCTGATTCTCATGTCCAGATGAGATACGTAGGCACGAGATGCGATGTCTTGTCGAGTTTGACTAACAACTAACACTAATTCTTTTCTCTCGCCCTCGTTGCGATTGAGACCTTCCCTTTCTCTTGCCCTAGTTGCAATCGAGACCCTTCTTCTTCCCGTGTGTGTCAGGAGATGGATGTAAGCCCAGCGATTGGCATTCCGTATCCTATTGTTTGTTGTGTGCTTGGAAGCTGATGTAAGTCCATCGAGTGGCATTCGGGTTCCAGTGTGCGTGTGTTTGGTTCGGATGTTGATGTAAGTCCAGTGATTGGCATTCAGGCTCCACGTTTGCCTTTGCCTGTGTTTGTTTGCGTGTGTGAGCCGAGCTACGAATGCTCTGGTTCTCCTTCGTCCGAGGAGATACGTATGCATAGGATGCGATATCCTAGCGAGCATGTGTCGTTTCCCCAGTCCGAACTACTTTGACTCTGATGTCTATGCTTGATAGACTAAGTAGGCCCAGGATGCGACATCCTGCCGAGTCAGTCTTGTTTGTTTTCTTGTGTCTCTTTCAGCCTGTGGAGATGATTATTTGAGCAGTGTTTTAGCAACCATTTTCCTTCCTATTGTGCGTGGATCCCGTCGAGTACGACGGATGCGTAGGGGTGCTAATACCTTCCTTTCGCATAACCGACTCCTGATCCCATTCTCTTTGGTCGCGAGACCATGCTTTTTCCAGGTTTACTCTGAGCGTTTCCTTTCCCTCTTTTGGGATAAATAACGCACGGTGGCGGCTCTGTTGTTCTTGTTTCCCGCCGGTTTTTCGCGTAATGCGACAGCTGGCGACTCTGCTGGGGATACGGAGAAGTTGACCTCTTGCTGGTCCATCTTCCCTGAGCGAGTCTCTCCTAGCGCTCTCTAGGTTAGGGTTTTGGTTGCTATTTGCTGTTATTTATTGCATTCATTTGTATATATGTGCATTTATTGTTTGCATTTATTGTGTGCATTAATGTTTGCATTCATTCATATTCATCTGCTGGTTATGCTGTGTTCTCTCTGTTTGGGGTGGGAGTTACTCGAGGTAAAAGGCCCAATACCCAGGCTATGAGTGCAATCTAGGAAACCTAGGAATAGAGTGATTCATGGGAAGCGGGTGGTGTACGGCACTTAGCGGAACATTTATATCACGAGCAGTTCAGATTCTGATGGGGTATCATCGGTGCATACATCTGGTGTGCACAGGATGATATTCTTGAAAGGGTTGTTTATTCTGCGTTTCTCTCGACCTTACCCTGGCCTAGATGACACCCGTGAGTGGGAGGGGATGATTATTACAGGTACTGTTGTTGACTTGTTGGTGACTTGTTGGTGACTCTTGGTACTGATGGTGACTGTGAATTATGGACATTTATTTCTGGGACGCCGGAGTTCTGTCCGTGGTTTATCAGCGGGTTCCGTTTATTTCGGATCCCCGGGTTGAATTTGAGAGTACCTGTTCAGAGGATCTGGCTGTCATCCGTTCAGTGGATGTTCCTGTGATGATAGTGATGTAATCTCCAGTTCTGTTTATTCCGGAACTCCCCAAGTCGGATTTATGGTGACTTAGTCCCGATGACTGTGACTGGTCCAGAGATTCGATGGGTCTTCAGATGACTTGGTGGCACAGTGACTTGCATTCATGCATTTGCATCATCCCATTTTGCATTCATCTGCATTCAACCCATGTCTATCCGTACTCAGGGTCCATTTTTGATTAAAATTCTGGTTGAGAGATATCCAGATGTCAGAATGTTGTTGATGAAAAATTATTTGTCTCAGTGATGCTGGAATCAAAGGACATAATATTCCTGATACGGGTAGACATTGCATGTGTGAGTCATACTAACCCATTTGCTGTTTTGTAGGTGTCAACCGGTGCGCATAGCTCGTCTGTTCAAATTTCCTGCTAGGGGCAACAAATCCAAACTGATGGATCCACTCAACACCGGTGAAGGCAGACATGTTCGGGATTGGTTATCCAGATCAAGAGTCGTCTAGACCTAACAGAGGACGTCGTCCACCGTACATCTTTGTCAGTGCAGGAATGCTGGATTCTGGTCATGCATGTTCAATGGGTGAAGAGATCGACCGCGACCGCGAGCTCGAGCTGTGGATAAAGTCGTGCGTACCAGGCAATTGGAAGGCCTCCAAAAGCATCACTGTCGCTCATCCGGAAGTGTAGTATTTCTGTGTTTTGATTTTGTTTGCATGAAAGCCATACGTTTTGCCCGAAACGTACTGGTCCATTGTAAGGGCCATCTTATGTGTTTCATTGTGCAACATTTTGCATCAGTAATGAATGGATGTTTTTGTGATTAAAAGCGGCGTTCCCTGTTTTTCACTTTTTGCAATTTTAAAAAATAAAAATAAAAATGGCGATGTTTTTCTTTCTCTTTCCTTTTGTTTTATTTGGTTTCGACCTCACAAGTGGTTATCCTCCTGATCTCATTGATAACAATTCGGTTACACCCTTTGTATGACTTCGACAATCCGCTCTATCATGCCGAAGAAAAAGGCGAAGAAGATTGTGATCTGTTGGAAGATTAGCCAGGTTGTTAAGACAAGAGGAGAGGGTGATTCAACCCCACGAGGAGCGAGTCAAGATGGTAATCCCAAATACCGCCGAGGTCAGAAGGGAAATGAAAGTTGAGGCCGCTTCAGAGGCAAGTCAAGAATAGAATGGTAGCCCTGTTGAAAGAACAGGTTGATATCTTCACCTGGTTGCATCAAGATACACCAGGGTGGAACACCCATGTTGTGGGGCACGAGCTACCATCGAGAGAAGACTATCCTCTAGTGAAGAAGAAAACCGGTGCCATGGATCAAAGGGCTACGGTGACTTTGTTTCATGATATGACTCATCGTGAAAGCGAATGCCATGTTGATGACATGATGACAAAGTCCCAAGCAGAAGAGGGGCATCCGGTGGACTTGATCCAGTTGTTGACAGACAGAGATAACTCGTACTATTGAGTTTGAATTAGCGCACTTATGGAGTGTCGTCCAGCAAGCTGCTGAGGCATGTTGCGAATGAAAAAGGAATCGAGGTCGATCCTGCAAAAAAAAAAGAAAAAAAGAAGAAAAAAAAACAATACTAGAAACGCCTGAACCGAAAAAAAAAAAGAGCAAACGGTCAGGTGGATATTGCCAAAAGGGCATCGGAAAAAGAATAAAGTTGCAGGAACCTCTGATTCTGTTAATCTGGTACTTGACAGCCCTCAAGGGGTTTATGAGATGCGTATTGGGTCAGCATGACGAGTCTTGTCGAAAAGAGCATGCAATTTACCTAAGCAAAAAGTTTATTGACTGTGAAACAATACACTCACTGTTCGAGAAAACTTGATGTACTTTGGCATAGGCTGCTCGCCGACTGAGACAGCGTATGCTGGTTCATACCACTTTATGGATGTCCAAGATGGATCTGATCAAGTATGTGCTTGAAAAAGCTAGCATTGACCGGACGGGTTGCAAGATGGAAAAGTAATTCTGAATGATTCATGGTATACAGCGACCCATTGATGATTCTCAACCAAGGAAGTTTGAAGTCCCTGATGAGGACATCTCGAGGTACTCAAAATCGAAAGATTGAGAGTGACCGATCCCAGAGGAGGGGCCTGACCCTGAATCCGAACGGATTCTGATGTCTGATGGGGAGAGTGTAAAGTGAATGAGTTAGTGCTTCCCCAATAACATTTGAATGCACCAACGATGGTGGCTGAGTACGAAGTTGGCATCCTGGGTACCGAACCGCAGTGCGTGCATCTACTGGGGCAACGTCTTTCTCATTCAGTATAGGCTGGAAGTGATATTACCTACTGATGTTATCTACTGAAGTCTAGATCCCATTGGGGAGAGTCCTGATGGATGAGAAGTTAGAGAGGGGCGAGTGGATGAGGACTCGGTATAACGCGTTGAGCCTGATTGAGAAAAGAGGCTGACAGTTACTTGTCATGGGGCAGTTGTACCTAATAAATGAAGCGTGTTGTTAACCGAGACGTGCGATCTCGCGGGTAGCATGGAAGAGATGTGGTGTTGAAAAGGATCCTTCCTCCTCAACGATCGTGGGGCAAGTGGATAAACAAATTATGAAGGTTCGTTCGTGGTCAAAAAAAAGTCTCCTCTGACAGAGCTTTGTTGTTGACGACCACGAATGATGAAGATTTTCCATTCCCTGTGAGTGCGGACGTGTAACACCCCGATAAAAAAATAAGATAATTATTTAATTTAAGTTAATATTATATTTATTAATTTAATTAAGTAATTGGAATTATTGAATTATTATTATTGGAATAATAATTATTAGAAAATATATATAAGTTGGAAATAAGAAAAAAGAGTCCATTTGGTAAAGAAAGGGTTTTTTTCGTGAAAAGCAGAGAAGCGGCTGAAGAGTGGAGGAAGGGCAAAGAGGAAGAGCAAGAGAGCAAAGGTTGGAGAAGAGAAGAGCTGGAAGCGTAAAGGATTGCCGGATTAACTCAGGTAAGGGGGGTTTATCGTCGTTTAATGGGTATTATGGGTTAACATGTGATGGGTAGTGATAAACCGTTGAATTTACCCTAATTGGGATGATGAGTGCTGAAAAATTGTGATGAATAAACTATGTTAAAGCTGTAATTGAATCTATAATTAGATGGGTAGTGATTTTCCGAACGTATAGCTTTTTACGGAATTGGAATCGGAGGTCCGGAAGTCCTCCAACGGCGGAAAATGCGGAGAATTCTGCATTCTGCTTCGTGTTAGCGCAGGAACAGCTTTCTGTCTTGCGTTAACCGGTTAACCCAGGGTGTTAACCGGTTAACACTGTTAGGAATTGTGAAGTATTGCTGTTTTGCTTGCGTTAACCGGTTAACCCAGGGCGTTAACCGGTTAACACTGTTGTGATTTGTGAAAATTGCTGTTCTGTTTGCGTTAACCGGTTAACCCAGGGCGTTAACCGGTTAACACTGTTGAGTTTGCCAGAAAGCGTGTTCTGTGTTGCGTTAACCGGTTAACCCAGGGCGTTAACCGGTTAACACTGTTGGAAAAGTGAAAAAATCGAATTTGCTCAGAATTTAATGAAATTCGTCGGGGTGAGTCGGGTAATATTATAGCTAATTTTGATGAGTAATTTTGTTGGGTTTATGTTATGAAGTGTCGATACAAGTATGACTGAGTTGTTAAGTTGTTCCGTGTACAGAAAGTTGTTAAAAATACTGAGTTGTAAGCTTGGTGAGCCAAAGTTGATTATAAGTTGATTATGTTGAAAAAACATTGTTGTGTTGCTATTATTATTATGTTGTCGAAATGTTAAAGTCGTGTATGTCATGTAAATTCATATGCATTAAGTCGGAGCTTTGCTCACACCACGTTGGCCTGGATTGGCAAAAGTTGAAAGTTGAAGGCTTAAGCCTTGATGCCTCGTTAAATCGGCAAATTTTAAGTTGGGAGTTTTACTCCGATTGGTACCACATGCATGACGAGTCGAGTCTCATTTGAGCTGCATTTTTGTTGGTATTGAGTATGATTTGAGATTATACATGTGTTTGCGTTGGTATTGAGTATGATATTTGAGTTGATGTGCCGTTACTGAATGCGTGATATGATTAGGGTGATTAATGTGTGAATTTACTTAGCATTACATGATGATTTATAATGCTTATTATATCGATTGAGGAACTCACCCTTACAACTATTTTTCAGGTAACGAGCAGTGATTGAGTAGAAGCTAGTGCTTGGAGTCTAGTGTAGTCTCCTTAGTGGGTCATGCTCTGATAGATGTAACATCGGGACGGGATGTTTTACCTTGTTGAATAATTTTACATGTAATGTGTTACATGTTTTGAATGATCGATTTGATCTCTATCCGCTGCGTATTGTGCAATGCTTTATGTTTTGATATAATAAAAGAGCATGACAGTTATTATGGTGAATGGTGTGAAATGATTGTGTGACACCCTTAATTGCATATTTACTCTAATTGATATATTGTTATTTTCATTAAATATTTGGGGTATTTTAGAAGGGTGTTACATTAGTGGTATCAGAGCAGGTCGGTCTGTCCGGCCAGTTGTCGTGTCGTTACTGTCTAACAATGGTGTATTGTTACTAATCTAACTTTTAAGTTGTGTTGTAATGATAAGTTGAAATGGCTGGAAGGAATGACGCTGCAATGGCTGCCGCAATGCAAGCGATGGCACAAGCTGTGCAGAACTTGCCAAATGCTGGTGGAGATGCTGGATCACGTAGCTTGGCGACTTTTCAAAGAGAGAATCCGCCGGTGTTTAAAGGGAAGCATGATCCAGATGCAGCCTTGGGATGGTTGAAAGAGATTGAGAGAATCTTCCGTGTTATGGATTGCACTCCAGCTCAGAAGGTTCGGTATGGTACTCACATGCTAGCAGTCGAAGCTGATGACTGGTGGCTAGAGACTCACGAGAGGTTGACCGTGGCAGGTGAAGTCATTACTTGGGATGTATTCCGTAGGGAATTCATGAGAAAGTATTATCCGGAAGATGTCCGTGGTAAGAAAGAAATTGAGTTCCTTGAACTGAAGCAAGGAAACATGTCTGTCACTGATTATGCTGCAAAATTTGTGGATTTGTCCAAATTTTATCCTCATTACACTGGTGCTGGTGCTGAATTTTCAAAGTGCATCAAGTTTGAAAACGGACTGCGCTCTGAAATTAAGAAGGCTGTTGGGTATCAGAAGATACGCATTTTTACTGAATTGGTTGATAGCTGCAGGATATTTGAGGAAGACAATAATGCTCATTACAAGATTGTCAGTGACCGCAGGGGCAAGCAACATCCAAACCGTGGCAAGCCGTATGATGCTCCAGTGGGAAAAGGGAAACAAGGAGCTGCTCCGGCTCAGAGGACTAGTAGGGGAGGTGCTCCTGCTGGTATAGTTTGTTTCAAATGTGGTCAGGCTGGTCATAAGAGTAATGTATGCACTGCTGAAGTAAAGAGGTGTTTTCGCTGTGGTAAGACTGGCCATGCAATAGCTGATTGCAAGCACAAGGAAATGATTTGTTTTAATTGTGGCGAAGAAGGGCATATTGGAAGTCAGTGTCAGAAGCCAAAGAAATCTCAAACTGGAAAGGTGTTCGCATTGACCGGAACTCAAACCTCCAGTGAGGACAGACTTATCCGAGGTACATGTTTCATAAAGGGTACTCCTTTAATTACTATTATTGATACCGGTGCTACACACTGTTTTATTTCTGCTAACTGTGCTCGAAGACTGGGTTTAAAATTGTCCGCTTTGGATGGTGAATTGATTGTTGAGACCCCAGCTAAGGGATCAATAACTACTTCCTTGGTATGTTTAAAATGTCCTTTGTCGATCTTCGATAAAGATTTCTATGTTGATTTAGTATGTTTACCGTTGGATGGGATGGATGTAATTCTTGGTATGAACTGGTTAGAGTATAATTATGTTCATATAAATTGTCATCATAAGTCGGTGAGGTTTTCCACTCCTGAAGAGGAAGGAGTTGACTTATTACCTTTCAGAGAATTGCGAAAATTGATGAAAGAGGGAGCTCAGATGTTTTCTTTGATGGCGACGTTGTCGGTTGAGAGTAAAGCTAAGATTGAGGAACTGTTAGTGGTGAAAGAATTCCCTGAAGTTTTTCCTGATGAAATTCCTAGTGTGCCGCCAGAGAGGGAAGTTAAATTTACTATTGATCTGGTACCTGGTACTAGGCCTATTTCGATGGCACCGTATAGAATGTCGGCATCTGAATTGTATGAATTAAAGAAGCAATTGGAAGACTTACTTGAGAAGAAGTTTATAAGACCAAGTGTGTCGCCGTGGGGAGCTCCAGTGTTGCTAGTAAAGAAGAAAGATGGTAGTATGAGGCTTTGTATTGATTATAGACAATTGAATAAAGTAACGATCAAGAATAAGTATCCACTACCGAGAATAGATGATTTGATGGATCAATTAGTGGGTGCTTGTGTGTTCAGTAAAATTGATTTGAGATCGGGCTATCATCAGATCAAAGTGAAAGATGAAGACATCCAGAAGACAGCGTTCAGAACTCGGTATGGACATTATGAATATTCTGTGATGCCTTTCGGTGTGACTAATGCGCCGGGAGTATTTATGGAATACATGAATCGTATTTTCCATACTTATCTGGACCATTTTGTGGTAGTATTTATTGATGATATTTTGATTTACTCTAAGTCCGAAGAAGAGCACAAGGAACATTTGAGATTAGTGTTGGATGTTTTGAAAGATAAGAAATTGTATGCGAAGCTGTCCAAGTGTGAGTTTTGGTTAAGAGAAGTCAGTTTTCTCGGCCATGTAATTTCGGGAAAAGGTATTGCTGTAGATCCTTCCAAGGTCGAAGCTGTATTGCAATGGGAGATTCCTAAGTCGGCTACCGAGATTAGAAGCTTTTTGGGATTAGCTGGATATTATAGAAGGTTTATTGAAGGATTTTCTAAGTTAGCATTTCCGTTAACTAAATTAACTGGTAAAGGTAAAGCTTTCGTGTGGGATGTTCAGTGCGAAGAAAGTTTTAATGAATTAAAAAGGAAATTGACGTCGGCGCCGGTTTTGACTTTGCCAAATCCGGAGGAACCGTTTATAATTTACTGTGATGCTTCATTGATGGGTTTGGGAGGTGTGCTCATGCAAAATAATAAAGTAATTGCTTATGCGTCGCGACAGTTAAGAATTCATGAAAAGAACTATCCTACGCATGATCTTGAACTTGCTGCTGTGGTGTTTGTGCTAAAAATCTGGAGGCATTACCTTTATGGTTCCAGATTTGAAGTTTTCAGCGATCATAAAAGTTTAAAGTATCTATTTGATCAGAAAGAGCTGAACATGAGACAACGTAGGTGGTTAGAATTGCTTAAGGATTATGATTTCGGTTTGAATTATCATCCAGGAAAAGCAAATGTTGTGGCCGATGCTTTAAGTAGAAAGACCTTGCATGTGTCAGCAATGATGATTAAGGAGTTGGAATTAATTGAGCAATTTCGTGATATGAGTTTGGTTTGCGAAGTAAACCCGCAGAGTGTAATGCTAGGAATGCTAAAGATTAATAATGATTTTATGGATAGTATCCGAGAGGCACAGAAATTGGATGTGAAATTAGTAGATATCCTTAATCGTTGTGGTCAATCAGAGAAGAGTGACTTTAAGATTGATGCGAGAGATGTGTTGAAATTAAGGGAAAGAATTTGTATTCCTGATGACGCGATTTTGAAAAGAAGCATTCTAGAAGAGGGTCATAGAAGCAGTTTGAGTATTCATCCAGGAGCTACTAAAATGTATCAGGATTTAAAGAAAATATTTTGGTGGCCCGGAATGAAAGAAGATGTGGCTCGTTTTGTGTATGCGTGCTTAACTTGTCAGAAGTCAAAGATTGAGCATCAGAAGCCGTCTGGGCTAATGCAACCGTTGGCTATTCCAGAGTGGAAGTGGGATAGTATCAGTATGGATTTTGTTTCTGGTTTACCGAGGACAAGTAAGAATTTTGAGGCTATTTGGGTGATTGTTGATAGATTGACGAAATCGGCTCATTTCATTCCGATTAGAATGGATTATCCGTTAGAGAGATTAGCTGAGTTGTATATTGAGAAAATTGTAAGTTTGCATGGTATTCCGTCGAGTATTGTTTCGGACAGAGATCCTAGATTTACATCGAAGTTCTGGGAAGGTTTGCAGAGGGCTTTGGGAACTAAGCTGAGATTGAGTTCTGCATATCATCCGCAGACTGATGGTCAGACTGAGAGGACGATTCAGTCATTAGAGGATCTTTTGAGAGCTTGTGTTTTGGAAAAGGGAGGTACTTGGGATTGTTATTTACCTTTGATTGAGTTTACCTACAACAATAGTTTTCATTCGAGCATTGGCATGGCTCCGTTTGAAGCTTTGTATGGTAGGAGATGTCGGACACCGTTATGTTGGTATGAGTCCGGTGAGAGTGTTGTGGTTGGACCGGAGATTGTTCAACAAACTACGGAACAGATTAAGATGATTCAGGAGAAGATGAGAATTGCTCAGAGTCGTCAGAAGAGTTATCACGACAAGAGGAGGAAGTCACTTGAGTTTCAAGAGGGAGATCATGTGTTTCTTCTTGTTACTCCGATAACTGGGGTTGGTCGAGCTTTGAAGTCAAAGAAGTTGACACCTCGATTTATTGGTCCTTATCAGATTTTGGAGAGGATAGGAGAGGTAGCCTATCGTATCGCTTTACCGCCGTCACTTGCGAATTTGCATGAGGTTTTCCATGTGTCTCAGTTGAGGAGGTACATTCCTGATCCGTCGCATGTGGTCCAAGTGGATGATGTACAGGTGAGAGATAACCTGACTGTTGAAACATCACCTATGAGGATCGAGGATCGAGAGTTGAAGCAGTTGCGGGGTAAAGAGATTGCCTTGGTAAAGGTAGCTTGGCGAGGACCAGCAGGTGGCAATGTGACTTGGGAACTTGAGAGTCAGATGAAGGAGTCTTATCCTGAGTTATTCGCTTGAGGTATGTTTTCGAGGACGAAAACTCTTTTAGTGGGGGAGAGTTGTAACACCCCGATAAAAAAATAAGATAATTATTTAATTTAAGTTAATATTATATTTATTAATTTAATTAAGTAATTGGAATTATTGGATTATTATTATTGGAATAATAATTATTAGAAAATATATATAAGTTGGAAATAAGAAAAAAGAGTCCATTTGGTAAAGAAAGGGTTTTTTTCGTGAAAAGCAGAGAAGCGGCTGAAGAGTGGAGAAAGGGCAAAGAGGAAGAGCAAGAGAGCAAAGGTTGGAGAAGAGAAGAGCTGGAAGCGTAAAGGATTGCCGGATTAACTCAGGTAAGGGGGGTTTATCGTCGTTTAATGGGTATTATGGGTTAACATGTGATGGGTAGTGATAAACCGTTGAATTTACCCTAATTGGGATGATGAGTGCTGAAAAATTGTGATGAATAAACTATGTTAAAGCTGTAATTGAATCTATAATTAGATGGGTAGTGATTTTCCGAACGTATAGCTTTTTACGGAATTGGAATCGGAGGTCCGGAAGTCCTCTAACGGCGGAAAATGCGGAGAATTCTGCATTCTGCTTCGTGTTAGCGCAGGAACAGCTTTCTGTCTTGCGTTAACCGGTTAACCCAGGGTGTTAACCGGTTAACACTGTTAGGAATTGTGAAGTATTGCTGTTTTGCTTGCGTTAACCGGTTAACCCAGGGCGTTAACCGGTTAACACTGTTGTGATTTGTGAAAATTGCTGTTCTGTTTGCGTTAACCGGTTAACCCAGGGCGTTAACCGGTTAACACTGTTGAGTTTGCCAGAAAGCGTGTTCTGTGTTGCGTTAACCGGTTAACCCAGGGCGTTAACCGGTTAACACTGTTGGAAAAGTGAAAAAATCGAATTTGCTCAGAATTTAATGAAATTCGTCGGGGTGAGTCGGGTAATATTATAGCTAATTTTGATGAGTAATTTTGTTGGGTTTATGTTATGAAGTGTCGATACAAGTATGACTGAGTTGTTAAGTTGTTCCGTGTACGGAAAGTTGTTAAAAATACTGAGTTGTAAGCTTGGTGAGCCAAAGTTGATTATAAGTTGATTATGTTGAAAAAACATTGTTGTGTTGCTATTATTATTATGTTGTCGAAATGTTAAAGTCGTGTATGTCATGTAAATTCATATGCATTAAGTCGGAGCTTTGCTCACACCACGTTGGCCTGGATTGGCAAAAGTTGAAAGTTGAAGGCTTAAGCCTTGATGCCTCGTTAAATCGGCAAATTTTAAGTTGGGAGTTTTACTCCGATTGGTACCACATGCATGACGAGTCGAGTCTCATTTGAGCTGCATTTTTGTTGGTATTGAGTATGATTTGAGATTATACATGTGTTTGCGTTGGTATTGAGTATGATATTTGAGTTGATGTGCCGTTACTGAATGCGTGATATGATTAGGGTGATTAATGTGTGAATTTACTTAGCATTACATGATGATTTATAATGCTTATTATATCGATTGAGGAACTCACCCTTACAACTATTTTTCAGGTAACGAGCAGTGATTGAGTAGAAGCTAGTGCTTGGAGTCTAGTGTAGTCTCCTTAGTGGGTCATGCTCTGATAGATGTAACATCGGGACGGGATGTTTTACCTTGTTGAATAATTTTACATGTAATGTGTTACATGTTTTGAATGATCGATTTGATCTCTATCCGCTGCGTATTGTGCAATGCTTTATGTTTTGATATAATAAAAGAGCATGACAGTTATTATGGTGAATGGTGTGAAATGATTGTGTGACACCCTTAATTGCATATTTACTCTGATTGATATATTGTTATTTTAATTAAATATTTGGGGTATTTTAGAAGGGTGTTACACGGACGCAGTTAAAAGATACTTCGTGGAAAAATTGACCCGCTGGACAAAAAGAACAAAAGAGTCCAGGCAAAAAAGGGCATCCCGGCGAACCAAGAAAAAAGAGAAAAGGTTCGGGCAAAAGTTAGGGATAATGAAAAAACTGTACACCCGGCAAGTCGAAAACCCCACAAGGGCGGCTTAGGCAAAAATGGGTATCCCGGTGGACTGAATCCCGAAAGGGCAGTCCAGGAAAAAGAGGGAATTGAACGAACAACTGCGTCTAGCATGATCGTTTGAGCTTTAGATGACTCGGCTAATCTCCGACAGAGATCGATTGGAAGCGTTTTGTTCAGAAGGCCGAAAGTGCGGAAAGTCTTGAGGACATATGGGGTGTAACCGAGTTGGAACTCGACGAGATCACGGTTTCACATTGCCATTAGGGTAGATTTTTCCTTTTATGCGCAATCACCTCTTTCCAGGGTTTGCTTCCGGTGTGTTGCTCAATTCTGAGCCACTTTTTTTGTTTCAGTCAATAAAATGCGTATTCAGTCAAATAGTTTTGTTTTTGTTTTCATTACCGCTTTGATTACGAAAACATCCGTTTATTTTGATAAGAATATTTGCATTTTGAAACATAGAGGTCCCTTCCGATGCATGCTTATAAGATTGAAATCTGGAAATCTTATTCGGAAGTTTGAGCGACCAAGATGTTGAAACATGGGGCACGCCTGGGGCACGCTTTTATCTAACAATCTCTTGTGCAGGTACTGTTAGATATCTTCATTCACCGGCAGGTAGTGATATGAAATCTTTTGAAAAAAGAAATCCCCACAGAGTCCAACCAGGGGCAAGGGATAGACGAACAATGAAAGGACGGTGAAGGATTACGACGACGATCCTGGAAGGTTGAATCAAGAAGACTCTTCAAAGTCTGAGGACCGGGAAGTTTGTATAATCCCAGGAATTCGATCCTCGTGGGATGAATCAGAAAAGTCCAGGCGAGTCTGGGAGTTCTCAAAAGTGGAAAGCCGATACTGTGGGTGGACGATGAACACCAGTGTTCGACGAATCGAAGGGCGGCCCGTGTCCGATAGGCCGTATTTCCCCAATGGGTTTGAGAGTGTCATCTCCCTAGCAGATTCGAGATCGGTGCCTCCTCAGCAGGCCTGAAGGTTACCATATCCCCAGCGGAGTTGTGACTGTTTCCCAAGTCTGAAGCTATCTTCCCAGCAGAGTTTGTGATGATGGTCTTCCCTCAGCGAGGTCCCCCAAGCAGGCCGGGTTCGGAGGATCATCCCCAGTAGAGATAAGGATTGGTTGCCTCCTCTAGCAGAGTAATCCCATGCAGTTCGGGTTCGATGGAGGTCATCCCCAGCGAAGTTTGTCTTTCCCCAGCAGGGTGTAAATTGACGTGGTAATGAAAGCTTCAGCGAAGTTCCTGGAGCTCTCCGGTGTTGTCCCTGAAGGAGACGTGTTTTATACATTCATCATTTGATAAGCATAGCATGTTGCATCACTAGTGCGTAGCATTTCCATAATCATGGGGCATTACGCTAAAAAAAAAAACTCATGCATCAGCATTGCAAACGCATCCATTAGCCCGAGGCCGTGGTGAATTGACCAAGAATGGGTCGTTGGAAAGATTTTAGCATCGCTTGGATCGATTTCAGAAGTGGATATCCCCAGCAGGGTTGAGAGAGGTGTTTCCCCAACAAGCGACTCTTTAGTCGAGTGGGTATCCCCAGCATTGTTACTCCCCGATTGGTAGCATCTTGCCAGCTTGGGTCAATTCCCCTAGCAGATGTGGGTGTGTCTGATCTCTCCATGTAGAGTCTACCCCTTAAGCAGAAAAGTGTCTACCATTTCCTTCTGCGCTCCCCACTGAGTTATATCCTCGTAGATGACGGTTGTTTCCGTTCCCTCCCTGCCTACCTAGCGGGATGGGTTTTCCCTATTGAGTTCTTTCCTCATTAGGATGAGTCTTGACTCAGTATGCCTTTTTGGATCGATCCTAAACTGGCTTCCTTTTGGCTGTCTCTTGTGCTTCCCTGGGGCATAAATGAGTAGTTGCTCACTAACCGGCACTCATTCATCTTATCCTCAGCGGAATTTGTTGGCCTCTACCTACAAACCGGTAGTTGTAAGTCCTATCTTTGTGGTTTTCTACCTACAAACCGGTAGTTGTAAAATCCCACTTTCATCCCTTAGCAGAGGTAACCTTTGTGGTTCATTCTGTCGGTTGGCTTCTACCTACAAACCGGTAGTTGTAAGTCCTATCTTTGTGGTTTTCTACCCAACCGGTAGTTGTAAAATCCCACTTTCATCCCCTAGCAGAGGTAACCTTTGTGGTTCATTCTGTCGGTTGGCTTCTACCTACAACCCGGTAGTTGTAAGTCCTATCTTTGTGGTTTTCTACCTACAAATTGGTAGTTGTAAAATCCCACTTTCATCCCCTTGGTGGAGTTAACCCTGTGTGCTCATCTTATCGATGACTGGTTACTTTTCCGTGGTTTTCTGCCTACTAACCGGTAGATGTAATCCCCTCTTTGCAGTTATCAGTATCCAGTTTGCGGTATTGATATTCTTTTCCCCTCTGGATACTTGCCTTGATCAAGCAGTATTGTCCCCAGTGGGTCTTCCCCTTTCTTTTGGGTATTTGCTCCGAGTCAGCAATTTTATCCTCTTTTGATTGGTCAGCTTTTGCATACCTAGTCCTGGTACCCTGATGCCTTTCTTTTCGGTCGTTTATCCATCTAACAACCTACAACCCGGTTATGGATAATCTGCCATGCGAGTATATTATCTACGTTTTGATGGCTATAGATAATATACCTCATGCACTCTCTGGTCAGTCTTTTGATTGTTTTCTCCAGCAGAGTAAGATTCGTATTCCTCGTGGAATCGAATCTCCATCCTTTAACAAGTTTGCTTTTGCTTTCTTCAGGATGATGTCGGTTGATTTATCCATCTAACAACCTCAACCCGGTTATGGATAACCTTCCATGCGAGTATGTTATCTACGTTTCGACGGCTATAGATAATATATCTCATGCGCTCTTGGGTCGAAGTCGTCCTCCCCAGCTGCGTAAGATTCGTATTCCTTTGTTCGGAATCGAATGTCCATCCTTTAACAAGTTTGCCTTTGCACTCTTCAGGATGATGTTGGTCGATTTATCCATTTAACAACCTGCAATCCGGTTATGGATAATCTTCCATGCGAGTGTATTATCTACGTTTTGACGGCTATAGATAATATATCTCATGCGCTCTTGGGTCGAAGTCGTCCTCCCCAGTTGAGTAAGATTCGTATTCCTTCGTTCGGAATCGAATGTCCATCCTTTAACAAGTTTGCCTTTGCTCTCTTCAGGATGATGTCGGTTGATTTATCCATCTAACAACCTCAACCCGGTTATGGATAATCTTCCATGCGAGTGTATTATCTACGTTTTGACGGCTATAGATAATATATCTCATGCGCTCTTGGGTCGAAGTCGTCCTCCCCAGCAGAGTAAGATTCGTATTCCCTGTGGAATCGAATGTCCATCCTTTAACAAGACTGCTTTTCTAGCCCTCTTCAGGATGATGAGTGTTTTGGAACACAAACCAATTCACGTTTTGGTCGATCACCTGTTTTCTGCCTACAACCCGGCATCCTTGGTGTTCCTTCCTATCTACTCTCTGTCATGTCCTTGATCCCCAGTGATTTTCCTCCTCTCCGTTGGTGTCGATAAACGTCGAGTTTTTCCCCATCATCCATTGATGATTTGGTTGTGTTCGCTCTCCCTAGAAGAGTCCTCCTCTCCGTTGGTGTCGATAAACGTCGAGTTTTTCCTATGCGTCCGTTGGCGTATAGTTGATATCTTTCCCCACAGGGTCGTCCCCAGTTGAACCTCCTCTCCGTTGGTGTCGATAAACGTCGAGTTTTTCCTAGTCGTCCGATGATGTCTAGTTGCTTATTCCCCGCAAATCATTTGGTAATGCCAGATGATTCCCCTCAGAGTCCTCCTCTCCGTTGGTGTCGATAAACGTCGAGTTTTTCTTATTCGTCCTATGACGTCTAGTTGTACCCTTCCCCAAGTGGATTTACCTCCCCGTTGGTTTCGATAAACGTCGAGTTTTTCTCATTCGTCCATGAACGTCTGATTGTATACCCTATTCCCAGTCATTCATTAATGTCTGGTTGATTTCCCAGCCAGAATCCCCAGTAGACGTCCTATTTGGTGTCCGGTTGTGGTCTCCCTTTCGTCCTATGACGTCTGGCTGAGTTTTCTCCTTCTCCGTTGGTGTCGATAAACGTTGAGTCTCCCTTTCGTCCTATGACGTCTGGCTGAGTTTTCTCCTTCTCCGTTGGTGTCGATAAACGTTGAGTCTCCCTTTCGTCCTATGACGTCTGGCTGAGTTTTCTCCTTCTCCGTTGGTGTCGATAAACGTTGAGTCTCCCTTTCATCCTATGACGTCTGGCTGAGTTTTCTCTCCTTCTCCGTTGGTGTCGATAAACGTTGAGTCTCCCTTTCGTCCTATGACGTCTGGCTGAGTTTTCTCCTTCTCCGTTGGTGTCGATAAACGTTGAGTCTCCCTTTCGTCCTACGACGTCTGGTTGAGTTTTCTCCTTCTCCGTTGGTGTCGATAAACGTTGAGTCTCCCTTTCGTCCTATGACGTCTGGTTGAGTTTTCTCCTTCTCCGTTGGTGTCGATAAACGTTGAGTCTCCCTTTCGTCCTATGACGTCTGGTTGAGTTTTCTCCTTCTCCGTTGGTGTCGATAAACGTTGAGTCTCCCTTTCGTCCTATGACGTCTGGTTGAGTTTTCTCCTTCTCCGTTGGTGTCGATAAACGTTGAGTCTCCCTTTCGTCCTATGACGTCTGGTTGAGTTTTCTCCTTCTCCGTTGGTGTCGATAAACGTTGAGTCTCCCTTTCGTCCTATGACGTCTGGTTGAGTTTTCTCCTTCTCCGTTGGTGTCGATAAACGTTGAGTCTCCCTTTCGTCCTATGACGTCTGGTTGAGTTTTCTCCTTCTCCGTTGGTGTCGATAAACGTTGAGTCTCCCTTTCGTCCTATGACGTCTGGTTGAGTTTTCTCCTTCTCCGTTGGTGTCGATAAACGTTGAGTCTCCCTTTCGTCCTATGACGTCTGGTTGAGTTTTCTCCTTCTCCGTTGGTGTCGATAAACGTTGAGTCTCCCTTTCGTCCTATGCCGTCTGGTTGAGTTTTCTCCTTCTCCGTTGGTGTCGATAAACGTTGAGTCTCCCTTTCGTCCTATGACGTCTGGTTGAGTTTTCTCCTTCTCCGTTGGTGTCGATAAACGTTGAGTCTCCCTTTCGTCCTATGACGTCTGGTTGAGTTTTCTCCTTCTCCGTTGGTGTCGATAAACGTTGAGTTTTTCCCATTTCGTCCGCTGACGTATGGTTGTATCTCTCTTTCCATTCATTCATTAATGATTGGTTACCTCTCTGTTGGTTTTGGTAAACGTTAAGTTTTTCCCATTTCGTCCGCTGACGTATGGTTGTATCTCTCTTTACATTCATTCATTAATGATTGGTTACCTCTCCGTTGGTTTTGGTAAACGTTGAGTTTTTCCCATTTCGTCCGCTGACGTATGGTTGTATCTCTCTTTCCATTCATTCATTAATGATTGGTTACCTCTCCGTTGGTTTTGGTGAACGTGGAGTTTTTCCCATTTCGTCCGCTGACGTATGGTTGTATCTCTCTTTCCATTCATTCATTAATGATTGGTTACCTCTCCGTTGGTTTTGGTAAACGTGGAGTTTTTCCCATTTCGTCCGCTGACGTATGGTTGTATCTCTCTTTCCATTCATTCATTAATGATTGGTTACCTCTCCGTTGGTTTTGGTAAACGTTGAGTTTTTCCCATTGCGTCCGCTGACGTATGGTTGTATCCTTTCCTGGTTATCCCCAGTAGAGTTGATTTACCTCTCCGTTGGTCTTGGTAAACGTTGAGTTTTTCCTAGTTGTCCGTTGGCATCTAGTTGAGATGATTTCTGTTCCCATTCATCGTGTGTCGATGTTTGGATGTGCTTGTACCTCTGAAAAAAAAAACAACAAAAACAAGAAAGACAAATCCCAGCAGTGTGCAAATTTCTACGGTTCTTGGTATTCAATCCCTGTTTACCCTGAAAGTCTGACAGCCGTTGCTCTCATCCGTTCGGGTTCCCAGTTGATTGAATAGGGGCAGCTGTAGCACCTCAAATTTGCACCCTACCTTTTGTACATTCATTTTCATATTAGGTCATTAACATAACATAGTCCATTGCATAACATTGCATTGTCCTTTGCCCAAGTGCAAGCCCACTGACAAGATTAGGTCAACTGGTCAGGAGATTTAGTTGAGCAAGCAAGCATGTGCTATTTTCATTGGAACAAAGCCCTAGGGTGGATTTATCAAGTTCATATGGTCTATGGATCATTGTGAAGTGATTTGGCCAAAGATTGGATGATCAAAGCTCAACAGTCAAGCTGAATCTCTTCAGAAACCCTAGAAAGTCAACTGTGGTCAACTGTGCCTGATTTTATGGATTGGAAGGTGTGAGATGGTTTGAAAGGCCTCATTCATGTCCATATAAGTCTCATTTGACATATCAAAGACCAAGGTTGAATATTTGGAGGTCAGACAAGAAGTTTCCAAAAATAGCAGGTGACCTGTAATTTCAACTGCCCAAAATGGAAAGTTTTTCTCCCCAAAATAACTTCATCATACAAGCTTCAAATGGAATTTTGTCCAACATGAAAGTTGAAGATCTTGATCTCACCATTCCAAAAAGTCCAAGAACTTGAAATTCCCATGTGTGGTTGGCAAGATATGGTCCAGTCATTTTCCAAAAATGCCCAAAATCAAAGTGCCATAACTTTCACATGGAGTGGCCAAATTGGATGGTTTTTCTTTGAGCAAATCACATTTGATGTGTACTTTCATAATCCATCATCACATTTTGCCAAAAGCATTCACACAAAAAGGCCATTTTTCAAGTGCAACCATTAAAAAACCAAGGGCAAAATGGTCCAAATCTCAAAATACTTGGAATTTTCACATGGGACTTTTTTCAACACATCACATATGCCATTTAGAGTTTGTGTGAACCAAGTTTGGACAGAAAAATCAGCTGCATCATGAAAGGGCATTTTGGTCAAAGCTTGAAAATGCATATTACACTAATCTTTTCCATTTTGCTAATTGGGATTAATTTTGTGATTAAGCCTTGGTATAAATAGATAATTGCAACTGTTTTGCAGAAGCACTAATCACTTTTTTCAGATCCATCACAAAAAAACTCAAAATTCTCTCACTTTCTCTCCATTTTCACATAAGCATTTTTGATCAATTCTTCACTAATTCACCATTGTTCTTGCAAGTTTTTGTTTGAATCTTCATTTGTAGGTAATGTTGAAGTTCTGTTGAAGGATTTTGAAGCAAGAACCGTGCAAATTCGCAACTGTCCAAACCTTGAGCTTCAATGGCAACTGGTGGATTTCATTGATTCGTGCACCTTTGAGCTAAGAGTTCTTCACCGATCACCTTCCTAATCTTCATTCTTCATCTGTTTTCAAGAATTGAGGCCAAAAACACGCTGAACCGCGAGCTGCATCATCAAGAGGTGAGTTTTCAATTTCCTTAATTCTTGAAATCAAGATATGGCTTAGATAGTGCGTTGAACGTAGGTTAATTTGATGTTTGAATCGAGCATTTTCATGGAGTATTCATGTAGATATTGTAGATTTAAGTTTGTGTAACAAAACTTCTTTCGATCGGATTTTTATGCACGTTAACCTTTAGACCAAACCATTGCCATAATCGTGACCTACGCTGAGAGACGGAGAGAACGGTATAGAGTTTGCGTGTTTTGGTGAAGGATTGCTCGTAACCGCATCTGAAGGTGATGAAGACGACGAACACGGACGAACACGAAGCAATTCTGGAAAAAAATCCGTGTTTGATCCTGAGATTTCGCCTGGCCATTTGAACTCGTGTTTGCCGCCAGATTCCACCAGTGAGAAGCTGCCACCGCATTAATGTGCTACTGTGCGTTTTAGGCTTGGCTGGAGAGAATTACTGTTATGCCATTCAGAGATAATTAAATCCACTTAATTCATTAATAAAAATTTCATTATTCAATTAACTTCAAAAAATCAAAACAAATCCATTTCTAATCCAAAATTAGTGGGAGTTTTTTTGTTAGATTCATAATTTTCTCTAGAATTTTATAGGTATGATAACTCAAGTTGTGCATGGAGATTTTCTGACTTTGCCTATGGATCTTTGACTTGTGTGCATTTTTTATATGTTTCACCATTTTTAACATGAAATACTCATACATTGTCCAAATTAGATGAAATTTCACATGCTAATTCTTGACTCCTTGCTGGTTATTTTGACGTATAGTTTGTGAATTTTGGATCTCTGGTTTGGTAGATATGATGTGTGCAAGTTGAGTGTGAAAATTTGTGTCACACTAGGTTAGATCAATTTCATGGATTTATTTGACATGCCTAGGCTTTTCCAATTGATCTCAAATTTTGCATGCTGTGTCTTGTATATGTCTAGTTTCACCATGAAGTTTTGCATGAATTGTTGATTCGTTTTCCATTTAATTGAGATTTTTGATTGCTGTTTAGCATTTTTTGGTCTTTGCTTGACTACTTGACTTCCATGTCTCATGAAATGCTCATACTATATCATATGAATGTGAAATTTGATGGAGTGATTCATAACATGTTCATTGTTAATTTGGATTTGGTCCCATTCATTTCTTAATTGTTCTCACTGTTTTATGATTGATGAATGTTGGTGCTTGTTTTGCTACCATGTGTTGACTTGTATAAATGTGTCTGGACTTCTTGATTTTCATTGACCTACTTCCTTTTGTCCAATTGAGCTGAAAATTGACATGCTATGCCTTGAATGTGTCCTGTTTAGGTGTGAATTTTTGTGGAATTAATTGAATTGTTTTGGTATGCTTTTGGTTGAGATAGTTCTGTTTGGTTATTTGGAGTTGCAAATTACATGATTGATGTTAAATTGTGCATGAAATGATAATGGTGATTGATATGAGCATGGGACCAATTGCATTTGTTTCTAATTTGTTTGAATGTGATTTTGGATAAATTTCACTTGCTGTTTTGATTTTTTTTCCCCTTTGGACCCTAGGCTTGGCCTAGTGGTCTAGTTTCTCACATTTGGTTTGGATTTTCAGGTTGAAATGCAAAAGGCTTAAGGGAAAAAATGCAAGTTGATTAAATTGAGTTTTGTTTGATGTTGTGAACTAACATTGGCTTTGTGTTGTAGGTTTGATGCTTGAGCTTGAGCTCATGGCTTGCACTTATGTGCATTAACTTGTGTTGTCTATATAGATTGACTTTTGCCGTTTACTGTTGGTTTGTCTGAGTACTGATGATGCTTGATTGATTTCAGGTACATTTAGTCGCTTACAGTTCTTTAAGAACTTGCTTGCTGCTGCTTGGTTGTGTAAACCAGTTGAGGTAGACTCTCTTGTCTTCATGTACTCTGGAAGACCTGGCTTGTTATTTAGCCAGGCAACTGTCTGAAGTCCTCCTTAAGAGGCGATGATTGTGATTGTTTACTTTTGTGCCAAGCAGGTAAAGACCTCTATGAGGCAATTGGCGGAATCCAAGGGATATGCAATCTATCCCCCGCTATTCTGTTGAGTCGTCCCTCTGCTCACACCCCTGTGTTGATGCATTGGGACACAAACCCAAGATCTTGTGCTGTTGCACAATCGAGTCAGAGTCTTGAGCGTAGAAGGGTCTCTCCATTCTGGACCCACGCTCCTTTGTCTGAAGCTCTCCCTGACCAGGGATAAGAGCTGTGAAGTCTCATCTTCACTCACCTTTCATCAGCTTCACCTTAGCCCCTCAATGGCAAGGTTAAGAGCTAACCTTACCCCGATACAGAGGCTTGTTTGTTGAGGTTGATATGACCCCTCGACTAAAGCCTAGCCTTGATGTTTGAGCCCCCTTGTTGGTGTGTTTATTTCATGCTGTATATGTTTGTGTGGTGTGATTGTATCCCCTAGGTTTGCTAGACTCCGCGTAGTCTCGTTTGCATGTCAATTAAGGTAGCACGGTTCCTTCGTATAGGACTTCCTTTCTTGCTTGAGCTTTCCTAAAACACAAACAAACATTATCCCCTCTTAAGGATACGTCAACTCCTTCTACTACAGGTGAGTAAGTCTCCAAAGGTCGAGCATCCGGTAGATTGCGTAGTGACGTTGTCCACTTAAAAAACACAAACCAACAGGAATAGTTTAGCTGAACTACGGCAACTCTGATTCTCATGTCCAGATGAGATACGTAGGCACGAGATGCGATGTCTTGTCGAGTTTGACTAACAACTAACACTAATTCTTTTCTCTCGCCCTCGTTGCGATTGAGACCTTCCCTTTCTCTTGCCCTAGTTGCAATCGAGACCCTTCTTCTTCCCGTGTGTGTCAGGAGATGGATGTAAGCCCAGCGATTGGCATTCCGTATCCTATTGTTTGTTGTGTGCTTGGAAGCTGATGTAAGTCCATCGAGTGGCATTCGGGTTCCAGTGTGCGTGTGTTTGGTTCGGATGCTGATGTAAGTCCAGTGATTGGCATTCAGGCTCCACGTTTGCCTTTGCCTGTGTTTGTTTGCGTGTGTGAGCCGAGCTACGAATGCTCTGATTCTCCTTCGTCCGAGGAGATACGTATGCATAGGATGCGATATCCTAGCGAGCATGTGTCGTTTCCCCAGTCCGAACTACTTTGACTCTGATGTCTATGCTTGATAGACTAAGTAGGCCCAGGATGCGACATCCTGCCGAGTCAGTCTTGTTTGTTTTCTTGTGTCTCTTTCAGCCTGTGTAGATGATTATTTGAGCAGTGTTTTAGCAACCATTTTCCTTCCTATTGTGCGTGGATCCCGTCGAGTACGACGGATGCGTAGGGGTGCTAATACCTTCCCTTCGCATAACCGACTCCCGATCCCATTCTCTTTGGTCGCGAGACCATGCTTTTTCCAGGTTTACTCTGAGCGTTTCCTTTCCCTCTTTTGGGATAAATAACGCACGGTGGCGGCTCTGTTGTTCTTGTTTCCCGCCGGTTTTTCGTGTAATGCGACACACCTCGCGGTTATCCCCTCCCAAGTCAGCGCCATTAACGTTGTTCTGATTCAAACTTGCAACATCTTCCGGTGGCGCCACAGGATTTTGCTCTCTTCTTCGGAACTTATCAGTGAAATTTGGTAAAGGTTTCAATTATTACAAAGCCTGTTTGGTCATGATTTGGTTGATGTTGCTGTGATTTTGTTGTGGATTTGTTGCAGGATTCTTGTGTATCAACTGAAAGCATACCGTTGCCGGATGCGATTCGCATGGCAACAGCTTGCACTGGATTTTGATCTCCATTCGAGTTATGCACCATCATTTGCTGTTGCTGCTGATGTAACTTTAATTGATCTTCATGCTGATGCGCTTCTCCACTCGCTTCTAGTTGATGAAATTGTTGCTGCCTCATTTCAAACAGCGGAAACAATCTGAAGTGGGGACCAAGATCTCTCTTATTTTAAACAACTATCTCAATCTTTGGGTGAGGATCAAAGTCAATAAGCTTAAAATTAGTAGCCACAAAAGAATCTATGTCTTTCTTCTTTGGATTGATTTTCTAAGTTGGAAAAGGTTTTGGCAGGTTATGAAGCTGCTCCTGCAAAGGTCTCACATGAGTTTGGAACAGGAAACTCTCCCACATCAGATTTCTTAGGCACGCATTTCTTCCTTGAGACGGCGCACTCGTTGAATTCATCAACCACGCTGTTTTCAAACACGTCTCCGCATCTAATTTGGCATTCAGTCTCATCAGGTCTATTGTTGCAAGTTTGGAGACAAGCAATATTGGCAGCACATGACGGGTTTGAAAGACACTTGGCTAATTCTGGCCTGCATTCCTTGAACAAACAGGCACAAGTTTTGAGAGCATCCACAACATCAGCTGATGGAACAATCATTAAAATGCAACGCAATAAGCCAACTAGTTCCATGATGCGTAAATTTCTCCAATCATGGAGAGAAACAAGCATCCTATTGAAACCAATTTCTAATATCTGTGAAGGATTGGGAGAAGAATGGTGTTCCCCTTTGTGGTGTCGACATTGCCATCCCAAACCGCGAGAATGGCTATGAAGCCCTAACAAATGCAAGTGTGAAGGTTTTCTGGTGAAGGACACTAGTTTGAGAAGTTCCACAGTACAACTAGGAGAACATTGAAACCTTGATGATGATGTTGTTGTTACAATCTTTCATTTGCACATTGTTGTCTCTTGTGTAGGAGTTGTAGCAGGGATATGTAACATGTGACCCACATGACACACATCCATTGAGAAAAGGCCATGTTTCCTTGAAACTGTAGTTAGCACTTCAACACACATGAAAATGGCTGACCCTGGATCTGGAGTACCGACAACTGTTTTACGTCTCAAGTTAACATAAAATATATGTGGGCTCTGTAAATGCACAATAATGTTGAAAACAGCAGATACTAAGCTCTGACAGTGGCTTTTGATCAGCTTCAAGCCTTTCCGACCTGAAACAAATTCGAGAATCATGTCCAAGCAATCAATGCCAGCTGCCACAAGTGTTGAAATTTCACCCCATCTTTATTTGTTTTTATGCCATAGATTATAGTGCATCCTTTGTATTACGACTAGTGCTCTCTCAATGGCCTGTATAGTAGACAAAAGGTGCAACTCCGATTTCCCCTCTATAAAAGCTTTGAATGACACCTGCAGCCTAGTTTTCAATTCATTCAAGCAAAAGTAGTGCATCTCATTAGAAGAGCAAGCTTCAAATGGTCCTTTATGTAGTGTCTTTGTGCTCGACTGTCTTTCGTGCAAGGTTAGTTTTGTTCGCTTTCCTTGCAACAATATGGACTTGCCTATTGCCCTCATGTGAATTTTTACTAATTTTGTATAAACTTTACTCGATGAGTTAGGATATGTGAAAGGAAAATAACTTGCTAATTCTCTCAGATAGCTGAGAGCACCATCTAACAAAAGAAAAGTAGATTGTTGTGGGACCCCAACCATCTCTGTAAATTCTAATAACAATACTTGTGAGATCTCAATAAATGCAGGCACACAACTTGAAGGCAACGGCGAATCATCCATCAGATAAGTTGAAGGCTGGCTTCTCAAAATTCAAGTGGGCCCAGATTGTTGAAACGGTGAAAGTGTTGGCTGAAGCAAAATGAGAACCATGGAATTCTGAAATGGCAACTAGAGATTCGGGCTGAACTTGAGGCCCAACATCGTCGTCTCTCCTTGCTTGTGACTTCCGACGCTTTATTCTTTCAACTTGTCGTTGATGCAAACCGTGCTCTTTGTAAATTATGTTTTTTTTTGGGATAATCTATGATTTGTAATGAATGAAAATTGGTGTTTCTTGTAGCAAGACAAGGATCTCTCTTTGCATCTTAGAAACTTCATGTATTCATGTGATGAGATGCTTTTTGATTATAAGTTATTCATATGCCATGTACATGGATGATTATGATTGAATGAATGAATGAAGTAATCGAAATATGAATGAGTATGTGGAAATTCTTGAATATGAATGAAAAAAATTCCAATGTAATGAAGAAATATGAAATGTAGAATCTCGTATGTGAAATGGAGAATATAAATGTGAATGAAGAAATATGTATGGAATTTCTTTGAATTATGAATGAATGAGAAAATGAATATGCATGATGACCCAAAATAAAATATTGTGCACTTGACACATGATTTACTCGAAAGGAGGGTGAAAACCGGTAATAAGACAAATGATAGATGAATAATCACCTCGATGAAATTTGAAACGAAAGATGAAACATGAGGTTCACTTGATCCCAACAAATGAAAGAGTTTTCAAATCCCGCATGGCTAAGGAGATTAATCATCTTATACCAAAAATCAAGAAACAAAGCCCAACAGACAAACATGGACTGGTCGTGGTAGCGAGTCCAACCACAAACGTTTTTTTGTAGCATCACGACCAGATAAAGAATGCAAACGAGTGATTGATGGGGAAAAATTTTTAGGGTCAAAATCGGGGTATAACAATAACTTATTACATTCTTGGATCACAACGACTTGGAGCCTTTGGAATATGAGTATGAGAAATGATATCATACTAAAAGAACACTATATTTTGAATAGAAAGGAAGTCATTTTTATAATATAAAATTAACGCATCACTACCATAGTAGTCTTTGTCATAACTCATAATAATACACGTATTGGCTTCATTTCTGCCGGTATCATCCATAATGTTACTGAATGATAGAAAAGAAGTAATTTTCTTCAATTAAGTCAATTTTTTCTTCAATTTTCTAAATTTTCTCAAATTGCAAGCAGGAACCTTAAACAAGATTACTTAAGTGGGTCTGTACCACCAGCTATTGGAAATTTGAATCGTATGCAATACACGTACAGCCATTCACTCATGTTCATCACGTTATGTTTATTTCTAGTTAGGAAATGGTATTTTCTTATGTTAACAAGATTACTTAAGTGGGTCTGTACCACCAGCTATTGGAAATCTGAATCGTATGCAATACACGTACAACCATTCACTCATGTTCATCACATTATGTTTATTTCTAGTTAGGAAATGGTATTTTCTTATGTTAACAAAATTACTTAAGTGGGTCTCTACCACCAGCTATTGAAAATCTGAATCGTATGCAATACACGTACATCCATTCACTCATGTTCATCACATTATGTTTATTTCTAGTTAGGAAATTGTATTTTCTTATGTTAACAAGATTACTTAAGTGGGTCTGTACCACCAGCTATTGGAAATCTGAATCGTATGCAATACACGTACAACCATTCACTCATGTTCATCACATTATGTTTATTTCTAGTTAGGAAATGATATTTTCTTATGTTAACAAGATTACTTAAGTGGGTCTCTACCACCATCTATTGGAAATCTGAATCGTATGCAATACACGTACAACCATTCACTCATGTTCATCACATTATGCTTATTTCTAGTTAGGAAATGGTATTTTCTTATGTTAACAAGATTACTTAAGTGGGTCTGTACCACCAGCTATTGGAAATTTGAATCGTATGCAATACACGTACAGCCATTCACTCATGTTCATCACGTTATGTTTATTTCTAGTTAGGAAATGGTATTTTCTTATGTTAACAAGATTACTTAAGTGGGTCTCTACCACCAGCTATTGGAAATCTGAATCGTATGCAATACACGTACAGCCATTCACTCATGTTCATCACATTATGTTTATTTCTAGTTAGGAAATTGTATTTTCTTATGTTAACAAGATTACTTAAGTGGGTCTCTACCACTAGCTATTGGAAATCTGAATCGTATGCAATACACGTACAGCCATTCACTCATGTTCATCACATTATGTTTATTTCTAGTTAGAAAATGGTATTTTCTTATGTTAACAAGATTAATTAAGTGGGTCTCTACCACCATCTATTGGAAATCTGAATCGTATGCAATACACGTACAGCCATTCACTCATGTTCATCACATTATGTTTATTTCTAGTTAGGAAATTGTATTTTCTTATGTTAACAAGATTACTTAAGTGGGTCTCTACCACCAGCTATTGGAAATCTGAATCGTATGCAATACACGTACAACCATTCACTCATGTTCATCACATTATGTTTATTTCTAGTTAGGAAATGATATTTTCTTATGTTAACAAGATTACTTAAGTGGGTCTCTACCACCATCTATTGGAAATCTGAATCGTATGCAATACACGTACAACCATTCACTCATGTTCATCACATTATGCTTATTTCTAGTTAGGAAATGGTATTTTCTTATCTTAACAAGATTACTTAAGTGGGTCTGTACCACCAGCTATTGGAAATTTGAATCGTATGCAATACACGTACAGCCATTCACTCATGTTCATCACGTTATGTTTATTTCTAGTTAGGAAATGGTATTTTCTTATGTTAACAAGATTATTTAAGTGGGTCTCTACCACCAGCTATTGGAAATCTGAATCGTGTGCAATACACGTACATCCATTCACTCATGTTCATCACATTATGTTTATTTCTAGTTAGGAAATGGTATTTTCTTATGTTAACAAGATTAATTAAGTGGGTCTCTACCACCATCTATTGGAAATCTGAATCGTGTGCAATACACGTATAGACATTCACTCATGTTCATCACATTATGTTTATTTCTAGTTAGGAAATGGTATTTTCTTATGTTAACAAGATTACTTAAGTGGGTCTCTACCACCATCTATTGGAAATCTGAATCGTATGCAATACACGTACAACCATTCACTCATGTTCATCACATTATGTTTATTTCTAGTTAGGAAATGGTATTTTCTTATGTTAACAAGATTACTTAAGTGGGTCTCTACCACCAGCTATTGGAAATCTGAAGTGTATGCAATACACGTACAGCCATTCACTCATGTTCATCACATTATGTTTATTTCTAGTTAGGAAATGGTATTTTCTTATGTTAACAAGATTACTTAAGTGGGTCTCTACCACCAGCTATTGAAAATCTGAATCGTATGCAATACTCGTACAGCCATTTACTCATGTTCATCACATTATGTTTATTTCTAATTAGGAAATGGTATTTTCTTATGTTATATCTTTATTCTATTTAGGTGTTTTGACATGCAAAATCTAAAAATCTCAGTGACCCATAAACCATCAGTGTAACCCATTTTTAATATTTTTACCATCATAGATAGGTTCATTCATAATAATAATAATAATAATAATAATAATAATAATAATAATAATAATAATAATAATAATAATAATAATAATAATAATAATAATAATAATAATAATAATAATAATAATAATAATAATAATAATAATAACAATAGCAAGAATTGTAATAAGAAAAAGGACAGGCACAGTTTCTTCTTTGATTTGAAGTCAGTTTTTGGCATAGTATTTGTGGCCTCAATTGTTCTAATGTGAACCATCACGAATGAGCTTTATTTCTCACTAGATCTGTAATAAGGTTTATTGTGCAGAACAAATGCAGAAATACACACAATCATATTTAATCCAAAAGAAATGGTAAAAAAGAAGTACCAATTTATTTGGAGAAATACAAACAAAAGATCAGATTTAATCCTATAGAAATGGTAAGTAAGAAGAAACCATTCTATAGAAAGCAAGCAACATGTACTAATATCATCAGGACTAAACGTAAATAAAACCTCTGTCACCGCAGCCCTAGCACCAAGATCAGCGGCCGCTGCACATTCAACATTTGCTCTCTCTTTGGCATCTGTTGCACGAGCTGCTTCTTCCATGGCAACATTTGCATGTGCCTGAGCTTCGATTCTTGCTGTATTGGCCTGTTGTACATAATTATTAGCTTCTTGAGCGGAGGTGGCGGCAGCCACCGCAGAATCCGCCGCTGAAACTGGAGGAGGAGGTGCACCACCAGCCACTGCAGAATCCGCCGCTGAAACTGGAGGAGGAGGTGCACCACCAGCAGCAGGAACATCTTCATCTTCCCATTCAAAGCGAAACACAAATCTAATTCTTCGATGTAACCGTAGACCAAAACTTCTGAGTTGCATCCAGGTATGCTGCATATTGAAAAACAACACAAAAGGTATAGGGAGTAGCCATATCAGAATTGTGGTCAAACCAAGGTTTCTACCTGCACGTCTTGTCAAAAAGAAGGAGGATACACCATTGAAAGCCATTGAAAATGCGATCTGTATCATCACTCCAGCATTTGACGATGCACATATCAAACACAAAGTCGAAACGAGTATAAATGCGTGACCTATAGGGATAAGAGCTTTCAAAATTAAAACCAGAGGGTGTGGAAATGACGATTCCCCTAAAAGTAGGGTCACGATAATGCCATTCCAAATCAAAAGCGTAGAACTCATGAAGAAGAATTTTGAAATCTTTCTAACCGTCATTTTCACTCAATGGGTTGAAAACAAAATTTCAATCCATTTCAATCAATTTATAATGTAATAGGTTTCCCTCCTAAACTAACAAACTACAAGCACGGCATTTTCACCTGATGGAAACTATCAACTAATTAAATGTATTTTTTATATCATTGAATAAAATAATATATTTTTGTTCTTAGTTGAGACTTGAAATAGTAGCATTACCCATAAACTCCAATACTAAATCTTTAATTATTTATTTATATGCTTCCCTCTTAAACTAACAAACTACACACGGGATTTTCACCTTATAGTAACTATTAACTAATTAAAATATTGTAATTGTATCTCTGTGTGTCTAATATGATCACACATGGTGTATATTTATATGCAAATAGGGAATATACAATAGGAAATAATATCAATTACAGTTATGACTAATTGAATATCAATCAATACTAATTGATTGATAACATATTCTTAACACTCCCCCTCAAGCCGGATCGTATATATTGTATGATCCGAGCTTGTTACAAATATAATTCACTCGAGAACCCTTGAGAGACTTGGTAAACATATCAGCCAATTGATCTTCAGATTTTACAAATTCCGTAGTTATTTCTCCCGACAGTACCTTGTCTCTTACATAGTGACAATCTATTTCTATGTGTTTGGTCCGTTCATGGAAAACCGGATTGGACGCAATGTGGAGTGCCTCTTGATTGTCGCATATGAGTTTTGTGTTTTGAAGGTCACGGAACCTAAGTTCTGAGAGCAAATTCTTAAGCCAAGCAAGTTCTTTTGAGGCTGCTGCCATAGCCCGATATTCAGCTTCAGCACTAGATAATGCAACTGTGTTTTGTTTCTTGCTTCTCCATGAGATCATATTTCCTCCAATAAGAACACAATATCCAGAAGTGGATCTCCTATCCGACGGTGATCCTGCCCAATCTGCATCTGAGTAACAAGTGATTTTAGCATCACCCTTATCTTCATATAATAGGCCTTTTCCTGGTGCATTCTTTATATATCTGAGAATCCGAATAACGGCATTCCAATGAGTATCACAAGGAGCATTAAGGAATTGACTCATAATACTCACTGCAAAAGTAATATCCGGTCTGGTGACGGTAAGATAATTGAGTCTACCCACTAGACGTCGATATCTTCCCGGGTCTTTCAACAACTCCCCCTGACTCGGAAGAAGCTTGACATTGGGATCCATAGGAGTATCAATCGGACGACAGTCAAGCATACCAGTTTCAGTTAGGATGTCTAATGCATACTTACATTGGTTAATTGCAATGCCTGATGAGGACTGTGCAACCTCAATACCTAAGAAGTATCTGAGTGGACCCAAATCTTTTGTCTGAAAGTTTTTGAAAAGATGAGTTTTGAGTCGCTGAGTACCGTCTGTATCGTCTCCAGTGATAACAATGTCATCAACATAAACCACAAGAAAGATGTGTCGTTCGTTGGAAGAGTGAAGAAAGAAAACAGAATGATCTGCTTCACATCTAGTCATACCAAACTGTATCAAGGCAGAGCTGAAGCGACCAAACCAAGCACGTGGAGATTGTTTTAGCCCATAAAGAGATCGATTGAGTCGACAAACAAATCTTGAATTACCAGGAATAGTAAAACCTGGAGGTTGATCCATATACACTTCCTCCTCCAATTCTCCGTGTAAGAATGCATTTTTAATATCCAACTGATGAAGCGACCAATGATTAATAGCAGCCAATGCAAGGAAGAGACAAACTGAACTAATCTTGGCCACTGGAGAAAAGGTGTCACCATAATCAAGGCCAAATATTTGTGTGTATCCCTTGGCTACCAAACGAGCTTTAAAACGATCAATCTGACCATCTGGTCCAATTTTCACTGTATAAACCCATCGATAGCCCACTGTAGTTTTGTATGGAGGTAAAGGAACAATGTCCCAAGTGTTATTTGAATGCAATGCAGTCATTTCTTCCACCATCGCCTAACGCCAATTGGGGTCAGTCATAGCTTCACCTGTAGACTTAGGAATAGACACAGAATCCAAAGCAGACACAAAAGAAACATAGGAAGTAGATAGACGGTCATAATTTAAAGCACAGACATATTTAGGATTTGGATTATGAGATCGAATACCTTTTCGTAATGCTATTGGAAGGTCAAGTTCAGGTGACGTAGCTGGAGGAACAATTGGAGTAGGAGATGGTGCTGGTGGATCAATATCATCTCTAACTGCCGATGGACGCGTTGTGCGTCGCTGATATACCTGCAAAGGAGGTTTAAGGTTGTGAAATTTTCCTTTAACGCGTCAAGCTGAGTCAGATAGCCTTGCATATCCATATTCTCCAATTTCAAAGAGCGGAGTTTGGTGATGACACTGTAAAGATTATGGACATCATTTGAGAAGACTTTCTTGGCCTTTTCCCAAACCTCGTAGCAAGTGGTATAGGCTTGGTATTGTGCTTGGAGATTAGTTGCTATGGAAAACCATAACACAGTGCATAGAGAAGCATCGGTTTTTTCCACTTATCGCGTTTGGCGGCGAGAATAGTATCGTCTTTTGTAGTTAAGTGATCCTCATATCCCTGACCGTGAAACCACATCTTGACAGCACCAGCCCATATGTTGTAGTTGGCTGTTCCGGTCAGTTTCTCACACGGAATAAGTGGAATTTTAGTGAACATGATGAAATCGGTATCTCCCATGATATTGGATGGCTCGGAAAGGAAAACCGAGAGCAGATCTGGAAAAACGGCGACGGCTGGGGGCAGCGGATGCGCGGCTGATTGTCCGGCGCGTGAGATTCACGTGTGATGAAGGAGAGACGTGTGCGGACGCGTGCGGCGGTGGAAGGCAGTGAATCTGGCCGATCTGTAGGAGACGATTCCGGCGTATAGGAATCTCGTCGAAAAGTCGACAGGAGCGGCGGAGACGGCGGCGGCGCTGTGGGGGGCCGGAAAAAAAAAGGAAAATTTTTTATTTTTATTTTGTGGAAGACAGTAGGTCAACCAGCTCTAGATACCATATTGTAATTGTATCTCTGTGTGTCTAATATGATCACACATGGTCTATATTTATATGCAAATAGAGAATATACAATAGGAAATAATATCAATTACAGTTATGACTAATTGAATATCAATCAATACTAATTGATTGATAACATATTCTTAACATAAAATAATGTATTTTTTATGTCATTAAATAATATATTTTTTTATATAATAAACTCAGTTAGTTCTTAGTCGAGACTTGGGATAGTAGCATTACCCATAAATTCCAATACTAAATATTTAACTTTTAATTTTTTTGTTTTCCCTCTTAAGCTAACAAACTACAGGCACAGGATTTTCACCTGATAGTTACTATTAACTAATTAAAATAATGTATTTTTTATATTATTGAATAAAATAATATATTTTTTATATGATAAGCACGGTTTGTTTTTAGTCGAGACTTGAGATAGTAGCATTACCAATAAATTTGAATACTAAAACTTTAACTTTTAATTTATTATTATAATCTCTAATCTATAATTTAAATGACTATATTACCCTTTTATGATAAAATGTTCATTTTATTTTTGTCCTTTTGATCTTGTTGTAATTTTCATGCACATGCAAATTTCCTCCCTTGCCTTTAGGCCTACCTAAGCTACTTTTGGTCCAACATAAATCAATAATTAATTTTATTTTAATACTACTATGATTATCCACTCATACGTTATCAATACATCGACAAGATATTGGATTGATCTCCTCAAGATTACCATTCGGTAAGTGTTATGGCGTGAAAAAATATCAGGAGCATTCACGCGTTCGAGATGATAAGCAGAGTCGCCATTGAACTTTATTTATTCCATAAAATAAGGAAAAATATTAATAAAATTCTTAAAAGAAAAAGAAAATGGTCGTCGCAACCAAATTCAGATTCGGGAGTCAATTATGCGAGGGGAATGTATTAGCACCTCTCATATCCATTATACTCAATGAGAACCATTTAGTTAGATTTGTGAATAGAATGTTAGCTTACGTGACTTGCTTTCTTCTAGTTATTACAAGTGTAAAAGGAAAGAGAAAAGTTTGAAAAAAAGGTTTTTTATTATGGTGCTTGACAAGATTGCGGGTCTTTCTCCTACGTATTCGCAAGTGCGATGAGTAATTCAAAACTTCGTAGTTCTTGGTAGAAAATGAGTGTTGGTTGGTTGATTTTAGTGAACGAGTGTTTAGGTCACATTCTAGCAATTAAAAGTTGTT
Organism: Lathyrus oleraceus; assembly: GCF_024323335.1. Taxonomy (NCBI): domain Eukaryota; kingdom Viridiplantae; phylum Streptophyta; class Magnoliopsida; order Fabales; family Fabaceae; genus Lathyrus; species Lathyrus oleraceus. The sequence continues at coordinate 438,673,842 of NC_066582.1, read as the reverse complement.
TGTGCTTGCAATAGAAGGCTTTAAGTGTTTGTTTGTATCACGGTAGAACGGATTAAACAATGTTCGTTTGTGAAAAGATTTTTATCGTGTGTGGACTAGAAAATATAAGTTTGATTGGTTGAGATTGTTTTGGAGTGGATGATGAGTACTCGAATGGTTGAGTTATACGCCTCATATCCAAGTGGCATACCCCAAAATTCACCCTACCATTCACAATGATCATATAGGTCACTAATCTTGAACATTTGCATATCATCTTGGGCATTCATTTCATCTACATAAGCATGGTTCAACACAAGGAGACAAGTGACTTGGATTCATGGCTTTGTGCTTGCATCTACTGGAAACTAGGGTTCGTCCGTAATATGAGGTGGATCGGGCAATCAAACCCTAATCCCTTGGTTTATAGCATTGGTAAATTATTTCACTTGCGTGATAATTTGTTTGATTCTGAGGCATTTTATCAAACATGATCATGCCTTGATAATCATGATTTTAGCATATGTCATGATGAGCAGGTGCTCATCGGGTTTTATACCTCATTTTACTCTTGAACCATGATCATTCTTGGTCAGCCATTTGGTTCCCAATTACACGTTTTCTTGTTTCATTGATGCGTTCATCCATTCATTCAACCATGGTTCAATCCGATTTACAAGTCACGTCAGTTGGATTCATCAGTTCATTGCATGTTGTCATTACAGTCAGCATTATGTCATAATATTTTTTCAAGTTGATTTTAGCTTCAAATTGGTTTTTTACTTCAAATTAATATTTGAAGCTTAAACTGATTTTTTGAGGTTGGATATGATTTTTGAAATTTAAATTTTGATTTTATGAATCATTTCGTTTTTCAAATTAATTCTAGGAATTACATTGTTTTAAAAAGATTAATTTGATTTTTAATACAAACCTGCTTTTTTTAGAATTGATTCTTGAGACTTCTGATTAATTTTAGAAGTCATTGCGTTATTTTGAAAATCAAGTTCGGTTTTAATTTATTGTTAGAATTTCAATCATTTTGATTTTCTCTCTTTTTCTTGGTGGGCTAGGGTTGGTAAACATAATTAAGCTCATTCACCTTTTTTTTGTAAAAATGCATAAGCCCATTCATTTTACATTCAAAACCATAATCCATTTCATTTCAATCATAACCATACCGTTAACATCCAAGTTTCCCTTTTAAGTCCAATTCTCCATACACGTTATCAAGAATTTCGCTTAAATTCGAACTCATAGCTGATGATAGAACTAGAATAGATATTTTATGTTTCCTACTTACACGAGCCCATATCCTTGCTTTTCTATCAATTTCTAACCCTAATCTTCCTCCCCAATCTGATATTATTGTGCCACTATAGACTGAAATTCCGTTATGGTCCAATTCTGACCGATAATAGATATCGGGGCTTTGCAATATTTGATTGATTACTATTCTGTATATTCCATTTACTATAAAAGTTCCCAGGAAATTCATTAGAGGAATGTTTCCAATAAAAATAATTTGTTCTTGGATACCCCGACTGTTTTTCCAAATTAATCCCGCGGATATATATAATTCAGAGGAATATGTAAGTGATTCATATACAGCATCTTTTTCTTTTATTGAGGGTTCTACCAATTGATATGTTTCCACAAATAACTGAAATTCACTTTCTTGATCTGTATCTTCAATTTTTGGAAACTTCAAAAGTTCTTCTGTTAAGCCTCGATCAATGAATCTACAAAATCCTTCAAATTGTATTTGATTCAATCTGGGTAGTGTAGACATTATTTCATTCCCAACCCCAAGCATTTTTTATTTCCCCCCTTTTTTTCGAAAGTATCCCATTATTTGTTGTCATTCTTCATCGAATCACATGAATAGATTTATCAATAATGGAATTTCTGTTCTTTTTACTTTACTGAATCACATGAAATTTTACCTAACTACATCTATGAAATACCTATTATTAAAAGAGGAAATTGGATACTCCAATTAGAATTTGCAACAAAACAAATAGAATTGAACTTGTAATATCAATGGAAACAAATGGATAACTTTCACGTAGACTTCGGGTCGGGGTATTTTTTACAATCTAAAAAAAATGAATTCTATTTATACTATTAGTATAGTATGATATTCCATATTCCAATTCGATTGATATCCAAAAAATAAATTCAGTATTTGCTCGGCTCCATGAGAGAAAGATATAAAAAATAAAATAATCAGAAAAAAAAATATACTATTTTTTTGAGCCCTTTACTATTTCAAGTTTTCAAAAAAGAATGAGAATTCACAAAGAAGAGAGATATTTTGACCCCTTATTTTAGAATTGGAGGATTGCAGTGCATAAAAAGACGGGGATTTATTAAACATTCATAGATCTAACTTCAGCTATAGATATCTATATATGTCTCTTACGTTATTGCAGTCCTATTTGTTCGGGACAACATATGTTGTGTTAATTTGTTTTTTCTATTCATTCATCAATCTATTTAATGAAAAATTGGCAAAAAAAATGAAAGTACGATAATTTATGGAAAATTCCCTGTAATCTATAATTACATAGAAGATACCCGATTAGATAATGTGTAACAATAAAAATGGATATTCTGGGGTTGACATGTATTAACACTTCATGTTATAATGGAAATAGAGAAGTTCCTGTTATAATGGAAATAGAGAAGGATTCTAAAAAAAGATATAATAATATTGATTTGTTATGTATCAATTTATATCTTTTTTCTCATTAAGAAAAACTGAAGATTCCTTAATTCTTCCGGAATTTGTAGTTAACGGTTGCTATTTGTCCCGAAATTTTTACTTTTCTTTTGTGACTGAAAAGGTATACGTTCGTTTTTTATATTCTAATCTATTTTTTTGTATCATTTGGGCGGCATGGCCGAGTGGTAAGGCGGGAGACTGCAAATCCTTTTTCCCCAGTTCAAATCTGGGTGTCGCCTGATCAACAAGATAATCAAAAAATAATAATAATTCTATTTGATATCCAGTCTACGAAAAAGAAAACTCTTTCTTTTGGGTAATCCATAGTAAAAGAATTTACTAGCCTATTTTCCAATTGTTTTAGAGAACGAATCGGGACGGGATACAATCGGGACGGGATACAATAAGGATTAGATCCAAGGGAACTAACAGATGCAAATAAGAGTATGCAAAGGAATCTATCTTGATTCTTTCTTTTTTACTTAATGAAAGGGGAAATAAAACATAGGTCTTTGTATTCCTACCTATTAATATGATTCATTACCTTACTACTTCTAAGTATATTTTTTATTTATGCTTCCAATTTGTCAATTCTACTCCAAATCTGATAAGAACTTGCTAGATGTTCTAATTGGATGTTTCGCCAATAGTGTTAGGACGGAATGGAATCCTTTTTTGACTTTGTACCAGCGATTCCACTATTATTATAAGATATTCTCCAATTTTTAGAGAAAAACAAAAACAAAAAGAATACAAGAAAAATGAGTAAACAATAAAAAAAGAATTAATAAAAGAATTGATTCATATTGATATAGATAGGAGACATAATTGACATGGATATAGTAAGTCTTGCTTGGGCTGCTTTAATGGTAGTTTTTACATTTTCCCTTTCCCTTGTAGTATGGGGAAGAAGTGAACTCTAAAGGTAATACTAATTGAGTTAAGGCATCAAACTGTCTCAATTTTTTTCTAGCTGGGGTTCTTCCAGTTTTGAATGATTTTATTAATACTAATTAATGAAATAAATTTTTATTTAGATTTAGAAATTCTATTGTATTCCAGTGGTGTAATATATTCCATGTATATATAATCTTGAAAAAAAAAGCTATTTGAATCAAACAAATATTGAAATTGTTGCCATCTTGATATCCCGGGAATCCAGACAATTGGAAATGGATTACTATTCCAAACTTAATTATTTTGAATATTTATATTCAATTTAATCAAATTAAATTTTGAAATACTAAAGAGATTCTTTCTTTTTATTTATTAGTTACCGGGATTCTGAAAAGAATCGGAAATCTCAAAATGAAAATAAGAAGAATAAAAATTGCGTTGCTGTTTCATTATTTCAGATTGATTGGAACCAAATACAAAGAGAATCGATTTAGATGAAATGTGGATGCCATGGAATTGACATTCCATATATATCTATAGATCGATATCCATATATCCATATGAAAAGAAAATGATAGATTGGTTCCTCCATATTCACTCTTTTTTTTAGTAAAACATTCTATTTTTATCCTTCCTACCGTAATAGATAATATAGTAGAAACAAATAGATTTTATTTCTTTCTAATGTATGGATTTAATAGAATTCTGCTGGTTGTAACCTTCTTTCATTTTATTTTAAAGAATAAAATTCATTAGTTGTCCAATAACACGTAACAATAATAGCAATAGAGACATATCCAAGAATGACTGACCTATTCATAAAAACGTTCCTTTATTCATTATTCATTTAGTCTTTTTTTTTATATTATCTGGCTGGGGGTGGAGCACAACTTCACACCAAAGCACAAACTGCCAACTTGATTATTTTTTATGCCAGTAGGTGTTCCAAAGGTAGGCTTTCAGGTTCCTGGCGATGATGAAGCTTCTTGGATTTACTTATACCATCAACTTTTTTTCGACATACTACTTTTTTTAGGTCAAGAGGTTGAGAGTGAAATATCAAATCAAGTTTGTGGTATGATGATATATCTCAATTTAGAGAACAAGTACAAAAATTTGTATCTGTTTATAAATTCTCCAGGCAGAGAGGTTCTATCTAGATTGGCCATTTTTGATATTATGCAATTTGTAGAAGCAGAAGTACAGACAGTATGCGTAGGATTAGCTGCTTCAATGGCATCTTTGATTTTGCTAGGAGGCGAAATTACCAAACGTCTAACATTCCCTCACGTTTGGCGCCAATGATTCTTATTTGTAGAAAAAAAGACTATCCATACGCCAATATGAAGTAAAAAAAAGCATGGCACTCTGAGTTCGATATGCAAAAATAATATGTTTTTTCAAAACAATTCGATTATATATCGAAAGAGTAGTAGGAAAAAGGGGTATTTAGGATTTTATCTGATCTACTAGAGCCTCTGTTTAGTGTCACGATTTTTTTTATTTATTTGAAAAAAAAAGAAACTTTGGGATTGCTGAATCAAAAACTAGACGAAATAAGAGAGCAACGGAATCATCATAGTCTTTAAAACTTAAAAAATATTCTCAAAAAAAGAAAGTTGGTTATTGGATTCTTTCCTGATCTGGGTCTGATCGACCCGGTATATTTTTTTTTATTTCTTCAATGAAAGGTCAAAAAAATGAAAAATTGAAAGTAGAGTCGTATGATATATAACAAATCGCTACGGCTTTAAATTGAAGTTCTTTTGGATAGCCTTTTTGAAGTCAAGATTCAGAAAAACCTTATTATACTCTCAGGGTAATGATCCAAGAATGTATGCTGGAAGCACACGAATTACTGTCAATTCGACAAACGATGACAAATATTTATTGGCAAAGAACACGCAAACCTTCCTGGCAGATATCTAAAGACCTGGACAGGGATTTTTTTATGTCAGCAGAAGAAGCCCAAGCCTACGGAATTATTGATACAATATCAGATTCTTGTTCTTAGTTCCTGAAAGAATACCTACCGTTAAAAAGAGAAAACCCAGACTAATAATACGATAACCCCAACGATCCAAATGTTGAATAAATTGACATCTATAATAATTTCTAGAACTAGAAGATGAAAAAGAAATTCTTCTTAAAACATTGTTTCTTTCATTCCTATTCATGTATTTGATTTCAACAAAATCAACTTTTTTTTAAAGAATCCAAATTCTTGCTAAAAGAAAGAATTTGGATGACTTCTTGAAACGTAATGACTAAAATAGCCACAGATAATAATGATCCACATAAAAGAGCTGCATAGCCCAATATCATCATACTTACGTGCATCATTAGCCAATGGAATTGTAGAGCGGGTACTAATATTACGGATTGATGCATTTTGGTTAAAAGACCCGAAGTCGCGAGTAATTAACAATCCCGTTACACGGAAAAAAGTTATTATCATGGCTTTTTTTGGACCAATCATACAATCCTACAATTTTATTGACTAATAAGGTTATCAAATGAATTGAAATAACGATTGATATCAGGGAAAACGATATATGAGTTAATATATGCTCTAAAGGTGAAAATATCAATTTCACCATAGCGACAGCTTACTCGAAATCATAATAACCAATTCTTTATTCAATCGTCGAGATTGAATAAAGTAAAGTCCTATATTTATTGAGTACATTTCTTTACTAAACATTTATTATATAAATTCATAATAAAAAAAAAGTAATTTCATTTTTTCTAAATATTGAAAAGATATGAATATAGAAATATATTATATATGGAATCATTTTATATTTAAGTAAAACAACATTTTGATTTCTATATTTATTTCTATTATTATTATTATTTTCAATTTTGACTTTTTCAAATTTAAAAAAAAAACATTGTTGAAACTAGAACTATCTCGTTCTGACTTCAATCCAGTAATGAAAAAGAATTTTTTTTTGTAATTGCTTATGACTCAATCAAAAAAATTAGATTATAGATATATTTAGAATATATTATATATTATTCTATAATATATAATATATTCTAAATAGATGTTTACTATTCTATATATAGTATTAGTAAATACTATTAGTGTAAAATGACTATTAAAGAATACTCTTTGAATCGAGCTAATTCATAGTATTCTAGTCCAATATTTTTTTTCTTACAAAAAAATCTTTTGAGTTACCTGAACCAAAACCTTTTGAGTTAAAATCTTATGAGTTACTTGAACCAAAACCTTTTGAGTTACCTGTGAAAATGGATTCAGCTAATGAAAAGGCTTTCAATCCTGCCGTATATCCTTTTTTTTTCCAAAAATTCTTACGATTTTTTTTGATATAGAAGTGCGTTTTTTTGGAACTGGAATACAATTAGTATAGTTTTTTCGTTGCTATAGTTTGATGTGAAAGACATTTGTTCTGTAAATGAAAACGAATTATTTCGTATGTCTTATCTATCTGAATTAACTCTTTTTTTTTCCGATCCAAAGGTAAAGTAAAAATATTGAATATTCTAAACCTTTTCCAAATTTTTCATAGATAATAGATATATATGGATCTCTTTTTATTGTAATGTAAAATAATCAATTAGTTCAAAAAGGAACTAATGTTTCTAAATAAAAAAAATATTATTTTATATTATTTTTATAATTTCTATCAAATAAACAAATGTTGTTAGTTAATGAATATATTACTTTTAATAATATTTTGTTTCACTAGGAATTTTCTTATTGGCCGGTTTTCACTTTGTACTTTCCAATATTGGGACCATTGTGCAAAGATTCAGAACAGTTAAGAATATCCAATTCTATTTCTATATCCACTTTTTTATTAACCGAACCCCTTTACAAAAGAGATAAAACAAACGAATAAGAAACAAAATTCATCAAGAATCTAAATATTTTTTATTCTTTATTTACTTTTTTTGTATGGAATATACACATCCATCTTCATGGATCATACCTTTCATCCCTCTTCCAATTCCTATTTTAATAGGGGTAGGACTTCTACTTTTTCCCACGGCAACAAAAAATATTCGTCGTATGTGGGCTTTTCCTAGTATTTTATTGTTAACCGTAGTTATGATTTTTTCGATCGATTTATCTATTCATCAAATCGAGAATAGTTTTACCTATCAATATGTATGGTCTTGGACTATAAATAATGATCTGTCTTTAGAGTTTGACTACTTGATCGATTCACTTACTTCTATTATGTCAATATTAATCACTATTGTTGGTATTCTAGTTCTCATTTATAGTGATAGTTATATGGCTCATGATCAAGGCTATTTGATATTTTTTACTTATATGAGTTTTTTTAATACTTCAATGTTAGGATTAGTTACTAGTTCAAATTTGATACAAGTTTATATTTTTTGGAATTGGTTGGAATGTGTTCTTATCTATTAATAGGTTTTTGGTTCACACGTCCTATTGCGGCAAATGCTTGTCAAAAAGCGTTTGTAACGAATCGTGTAGGGGACTTTGATTTATTATTAGGAATTTTAGGTTTTTATTGGATAACCGGTAGTTTGGAATTTAGAGATTTATTTGAAATATTCAATAACTTAATTTATAAGAATGAGGTGAATATTTTTTTGTTACTTTGTGTGCCCTCTTGTTATTTTGCGGATCCGTTGCAAAATCTGTCCAATTCCCTCTTCATGTATGGTTACCAGATGCTATGGAAGGTCCTACTCCTATTTATGCTCTTATACATGTTGCGACTATGGTAGCAGCGGGAATTTTTCTTGTAGCTCAACTTCTTCCTCTTTTCATAGTTATACCCTCCATAATGACTGGAATAGCTTTGATAGGTATAATAACAGTAGTATTAGGAGCTACTTTAGCTATTGCTCAAAAAGATATTAAGAAAAATTTAGCCTATTCTACAATGTCTCAATTGGGTTATATGATGTTAGCTTTAGGTATGGGCTCTTATCGCGCCGCTTTATTTCATTTGATTACTCATGCTTATTCAAAAGCATTGTTGTTTTTAGGATCTGGATCTATTATTCATTCAATGGAAGCTGTTGTTGGATATTCTCCAGATCAAAGTCAAAATATGGTTCTTATGGGCGGTTTAACAAAACATGTGCCAATTACAAAAACTTTTTTTTTAATAGGTACACTTTCTCTGTGTGGTATCCCACCTTTTGCTTGTTTTTGGTCCAAGGATGAGATTCTTAATGATAGTTGGTTGTATTCACCAATTTTCGCAATAATAGCTTGTTCCACCGCAGGATTAATAGCATTTTATATTTTTCGAATTTATTTACTTGTTTTTGAAGGATATTTAAACGTTCATTTTCAAAATTTCAATGGAAAGAAAAATAGTTCATTCTATTAAATATCTTTATGGGGCAAAGAAGAAAAAAATATATTAAAATAGAAAATTCATTTATTAGCTTTATTAACAATGAATAATAATGAAAGGATGTGAGAAAATTCTTTACTTTGAATAGATTTTGAATGATAGCAAATTGTGTGATCATCATCCAAATGATGGCTGTGCATTACCATACATGACACATGAGTGTTTTTAGTGTGTTTTATCCCATTCTATTGTTGCATGTATGTACATAAAGATCTACATTGATACATCTCTTTAAATAACTCATAAAATCCATTTTGTATCAGTATGCATCAACACATAAGCCTATGCATCGATCCATACAGTATGTTGCAAATTACAAAACTTTTTTGTTCAGTATGCATCGATGCACACAAGTCATGTATCGACACATGAGCAGGCAAAATGCTCTATGGATCGATCCATACGAGCCTTGCATCGATCCATGATCAGTTGAATCATCCTATGTATCAATGCATGCGTATTATGCATCGATCCATGTTAGTGGAAATGTCATATGCATCAATACATACGAATTATGCATCGATACATGCTTAATTCATTTCACCAAAAACTCATATATCTTACAGTATGCATCGATGCATACCCTCATGTATCAATGCATAAGTTTGTTTTATGTTCTAACAGTTTCTGTTTTCAGCATATATAAGAGATGTTATGACAGCAGTGGGACATATGAATTCTTAGAGGGAAAAATAATTGTACATAAGATAAAAGCAGTGTAGCAGCAGTTGTTTGAGAGCATTTCAGAAACCTGAAAGAGACTTCATCTTCTTCATCTTCTCAATCGCTTTTCTTCAAGAACATCAACACATAATCATTGTTGTTCTTCGGACAAAAGGATCAACGAGATAACGTTCAGTGGTACGATCAAGGATCTAGCTATGGTTTTCAGTGGAACGATCGAGGATCTAGCTGAGTTGAAGATTGAAGGGGGTTTCGAAGAAAAACCTACTGGTTTGTCCTTCAAGAACTGCAGTGTTCTTGAGGGTTTGTGAGTCACGTTTGCAGAACAGATTCAGCCGCAGCGTTGCGTTTGGAGATCGGGGGATTTCGCAAGCAGGTCGTGGAACCGGTGAATTGTTTGCAATTTCGTGCAGGAAATTCTTGATCGTGCTCAGATCAAGTGGAGGTTCATACAAGAAGAAGTTCTTGGAATTTAGAATTCTGTCTTTGTATCATAACCTTGTATCAACGAATTCGGCAATAATTGATAATCAAAGTTCTCAATTTCATTTGAAATTGAGAGGGAGACGTACCCACACGCGAGGACGACGTGGGGAACTTCCTTACCAAATCTCTGCGTATTGTATTCTTACCTTACTCCTCTTTACGTTTCAAACAGTTTTCGCAATTTCAGTTAGTGTGTTGTGATTGCACCTTTGCAAGACAGCAGTGGCAAGAAAACTTCTTTAACTAAATTCCACTGTTGTTCATCATTGATCACATACACACCAACTGTTTGACAAAATTGTTAGCTAGGTTTTATTCATTGGAAATAGACGTTAATGATAAGTGCATTCAATTAGCTAAAATTCTGGTGTTGAGAGTTTCTGTCATTCTTATTCAAATCCAGCATTAAACTCGTGTGTCCGGTTTTCTAGTAGCGGTTCAGAATAGACGGAAGTCGATTCGGGACTGATATTTTCCGCCAACTTTAAAAACTCTGATAAAACTTTAAATCCGTTAAATTTTAAAGAGGTGATCTATTCACCCCTCTCTCGATCACTAGCCACACCGTCTAACAAAGGACTTCTTTTTTTCAGGAGAGGACATATTCACATCGAAGAAATCGAAATGTCAAAAGCATAAGACGTCTTTTTCTTGATAGTACCCATTTTGGTACTAAAAACATTCCTTTTTTTTATCCTCATGAATCAGACAATACTATGATATTTTCTATGCTTATATTAGTACTATTTACTTTCTTCGTTGGGTCCATTGGAATTTCTTTCAGCCAAGAAGGAATAGATTTCATTTGGATATATTATCTAAATTGTTAATTCCGTCTATAGATCTTTTACATCAAAATTCAAAGAATTATGTAGATTGGTATGAATTTTTTATAAATTCAGCTTTTTCGGTGAGTATAGCTTTTTTCGGAATAGTTATAGCGTATTTTTTCTTTAAACCTATTTTTTCTTCTTTACAAAATTTGAACTTATTTAAATTTTTTCAAAAAAGTGTTCCTAAAAAAATGATTCCGGATAAAATAATCAATATTATATATGATTGGTCATATAATTGTGGTTCTATAGATGCTTTTTTTGAAATATCTTTAATTGCGAGTGTAAGAAAGTTAGCTAAATTGGTATTTCCGATTTTTTTATAGGAAAGGCTATCAAATATGTGGGAGTGGGGCGAATTTCTTAGTATATTTGGAATTCCAAATGGAGTTGGTATTTCCAGTTTTTTTATAGGAAAGGCTATCAAATATAAATTATTTTCTCTTTTTTGTTTGAATTTGAAGAGATTCATGGGCGGGCGAACGACGGGAATTGAACCCGCGCATGGTGGATTCACAATCCACTGCCTTGATCCACTTAGCTACATCCGCCCTCTAACTATGTCTAAATTACATAACTTTTTATACCTTTTCATTATTCTTTTCTTCTAATCTTCGTAAATAGGGTTAAATACACTTTACCCCCCTGTAATGTTAGCGAGTTTAGGGTTACCCCCCTGGTAAAGTTATTTTTTCAATACCCCCCTTATGTTATGTAGATTCCTTCATAGAACCCCCTAATATCCAGGTGGCATGGAATCTTGGTTTTTTATTTCAGACGTGGCTTTTTAATTTTTTTATTTTCACATGTGAATCTTCATTAGTCTCCAGCATGGCATAAACTAGAAATTAGGGTTCCAAATCCATCCCTCTCTCTCTTCGTGAAATCCATCCCTATCCCAAATCCATCCCTCTCTCTCTTCGTGAAATCCATCCCTACCCCAAATCCATCCCTCTCTTCATCTTCGTCCGTGTCCCCTTCATCTGGGTTATGGGTGGCAGCAAGGCATCTTCCACGAGTGAAGTTGGAAACGGCTTCCCAAGATGTGGATGCAATGAAACCATGAAGTTGTTCGTCTCCAAGTCAATTGAAAACCCCGGTCGCAAATTTTGGAAATGCAGGAATTATATGGTGAGCAATTTTGAAGCATTTTATTATTTTGAGTTTGATTTCGAAATTAATTGTTGGTGGTGTTTGTCTCAAATTGCAGAATGGGTGCGGTTTATTTTTGTGGGATGATTTGGTCAGTGAGTTTGCAGTGAAAGAAACCAATCCGTCCGGATGCCGCCAATGTGAAGTCAACAAGGCTTATTTGATTGAATTTGCTAAAGAGATTGTTGAGGAGATAGATTGCAAAGTCGGAAAGCTTAACAAGTTAGAAAAACTGAAGAAAAAGATTGCAATGGAAAAGAGGAAAAATTTATGGTTAATGTTTGTAATTGGTCTGTCATGGATGTTGATAGCAGCTATGGTTAAGTTAGTCTAATGAGTCTGTCATGTAATTGTTATGTCATTAGTGTTTTTCAGCAATGTAATGTTGAACTTGTAATGTGTTCATCAATGAAATGTAATATGTTCATCAATCTTAAACTGTCAGTGCAGCATCATTATTTGATTAAACTTTCAGCATTCAATCTACCAATAATGACAGAAAAAAGTTATATCATAATGAAAGAGCAAAATTGCAAAATCATCAGAAAACTACAGAACAATTTTATAGTCAGTAATTCTAAAGAAAATATGACATAGTAAACATATAAATAAATTGAAATATATTAATGTAGTCTATCTCTTAAACTTTTTCAGTGCAGAATTCAAGGTGAATGTAATTAAATACTTTGGCTTTTTCTTTAGGTCCTGCAGAATTCATGGTTTTGTTGTAAGATTAGTGCACAGACTAGCCATGGCTCTCTGCAGAATTCATGGTTTATGAAAAACAAGAAAAAAATGTGACAGACTAGCCATTGTGTTTTATAGACAATACACACCAATAATGTTAAACTGATACATTAGAATTGATCATCACAGTAAGTGCATATGTTTGTTACAAAAGGATTACAAAATACATGTCTTCAAAGATCAGTTGGCATTACAAAAGAGTTTTCCAAAAGGATTACAAAATACATAGCAGAAACATAATAATCAGTCCCTCATTTTGAAGTGGGTATGTCTTCATTTTCTGGTAGGGTAATTGGTTTGTCACTAGATATTCCTTCACCTGTTATGGGTCTTTTAAACCAACTCAACTTGATCCTCTCACTTTGCCTTCTTTTGATGATAGGTTTTTTTTCAACCCTTTTTCTGGATTGTTTTGTGATTGAGGCAGCCACACTAGATCCTGTTTGACTCATAATAGTTGGAACAGGCATATCAGTTGGAGGCTGTGGATCAGTTGGAACAGGCACATTTGTTGGAACAGTCATATCAGTTGCAGTTGGGGCAGGCATATCAGATGCAGTTGGGGCAGGCATATCAGATGCAGTTGGAACAGTCATATCAGTTGCAGTTGGGGCAGGCATATCAGTTGCAGTTGGAACAGTCATATCAGTTGCAGTTGGGGCAGGCATATCAGATGCAGTTGGCATATCATTTGCAGTTGGCATATCAGTTGCAGTTGGCACATGTCCTTTTTTAGGTTTTCTCTACAATGTAAGACACAATGTATGGTTGTCATCACAATGCATATCACAATGAAGAATGTAAGACAGAATGTAGAATGTAAGACAAAATGTATATCACAATGAATTACCTTTCTTTTAAGTGCATTGGGATCCTGAGTGGTAGCCTTACAAGTCATAGCATTGTGACCAAAATTATCACATTTGGTGCACTTATATGCAACACCAGATCTTCTCTTCCTTGCACCATCCTCTCCACTTTCTCTTATCCTAATCTTCTTAGGTCTACCAGGACCATTTTTATATGCAGGTGGTAGAGGTGGTTCCATCTCAACTTCTGGCCACATATCTTGACCATTGATTGGACTTACTGAAAATCCATAACATAGTGCAAACTTTTCTCTTGTGTAACAAGCATCAACAAATTCATCAGGGTTTTGCTTTCTATAACTCAGAGCAGCTACAGCATGCCTACATGGAATTCCTACTAATTCCCAAAAATTACAACTACATGACCTTTTAGCAATGTCAATAATAAATTCATGTGTGTTGTAACTATGTGTAACCTGAAAAGTCTCAGCAATTGACCATGTTGGCAACCAATGACCACTCCTGAACACCTCATTATCTAACCTTCTCCTAGGTATTGGCATCACCTTATGTGGCCAATTTTCTAGTTTACTTGCAGAGGTGGATAACCTATTCATCAGATATTTTCTTATCCACTCACACATTGTGAGTATAGGTTTGTCCCTAGCAGCTAGAATGGTAGCATTAAAAGACTCTGAGATATTATTCATCAATGTATCACATTTAGGGTAAAAAGAAAAGGCATGCTTACACCAGCTTTTTGTAGGAACAGCCATCAACCAAGTCCAAGCATTGGGATCTGCATTCTTCAATTCATTCATCTTTTGGACCCATGCCTGATAGTATGTGGCTTTAGCAGCTCCCATCATTAAATCTCTAATAAGGGCTCCTCCACCAAACCTTTTCTTGAAATTAGCATACAAGTGCCTAAGACATAATCTATGCTCAATAGTATCAGACAATTCTTCAAATACAGCCACAAGTCCCTGATACAAAATAGAAATTTTTTCAACATTTAGAGAATAGAATAATTTGCAACAGAAAGATAGAGTTAAATACATACCTTCTGTTGATCAGAGATAAATACATATCTTCTATCCTGACTAATGTCCTCCATTAGTAGTTGTATAAACCATCTCCAACTCTCCTTTGTTTCATTTTCAACCACACCAAATGCCAAAGGGAAGTATTGATCATTAGCATCCCTGCCTACAGCAATAAGTAACTGTCCACCATACTTGGTCTTTAAGTGACATCCATCAACCCCCACAAATGGTCTGCATCCATGAATAAAGCCTTTCTTACAGCCATCAAAACAGAAATAAAATGACCCAAACCTTGGTTGTATGGATGGACTAGGTCTTTCTACATTTATCTTCACAGTGTTGCCATGGTTTACCCTTCTTAGTTCTTCTGCATACCTCCATATGGAAGCATACTGATTGTCAGCATCACCTTCAATTATCTTCTTGGCAATTAGCTTAGCCCTCCATGCTTTTGCAACAGTAATACCCACAGAATATGTTTGCCTCATATCTTGGATGATGTCTCTTATCCTGACTGTATCAGAAGTTTGCATCCTCTTTACCACATGCTTGGCCACCCACTTTGAGCTAGCAGACTTGTTGTTCAAAACCCTAGCACATGTGTGCTTATGTACAAGTGTTTTTATAGCAAAAGTCTCCTTGTGGCCCACCTTAGAGCATAAGACTAAAAACCCACATTTATGCTTACACACCACCCTTACCCTATCTCCCTCATTTTTCACAAAAGAAATTTCCCTCCCATTAAGCACTGACCACTCACGGATAGCTGCCCTAAAGTCATCAAGTGTGTTGAATTCCATACCCCACTTGAATATAAAGTCTTTGTTTAGATGCTCTTTCCTAAACCTAGCATACTTGGGCCTTTCTTCATCACAAGAATCATCTGGGTCAGAACTATTCAACTCATCACTATAGTATACATCATCTGAATCCATACTCTTATTGGGCTCCTCCATACTGTTATTGGGCTCCCACCTAATAGGCTTAGTAACATCTATTCCTTCAAAACCATCAAAGTAAGCAGTAGCTCTTTCATCTTCACTGTCATCTAACCCCTCTACCTTCTCCTCATCTAACCCATCAATTCCATTATCAGGGGGTGGTCATCATCATTCACACATTTAGGTTCCCTATCAGCAGGGTCCATGTTCCCAGTACTATGTTCAACATACAAATCTCCTTTCACATTCATTGCACTAAAGTATAGAGCAAAATCATCAACAGCATCATCTTTCCTAATCAGAAAAAAACCATCTTGAATTTCTAAAACTTTTGTCCATACCCTAACACAATCAGCCTTATACCCTAACCTACTCAACAACTTCTCAATGTTATCCATGTTCCAATTTGAAACATGTATCCCATTAACTGTCGTATCCGTACCCCCTCTGTATATAATTTCTTCTTCAAAAACCCTGTAAAATTTACCCCCATGGTGGAGTGTAACACTAAAGTGTTGTGAATCCTGTCAATATATTATACCCACATGTCAAAGATTGTT